>NC_039262.1:23100758-23325221 GCF_003368295.1 Carassius auratus
TCAATAACTAGTGTTTGTATTGCACTGTTGGGCTGAAGAATACAAAGTTCTTGCAACATGATGACATTTCAATGATTGACTGATTTAATGTATCAAATATTTGTCTGATTAAGAGCCTGCGTGATTGAAACATCCCATACGCCATGCGATGGGTTTTAAATAATGAATGTTGGATACCTTTGGTGTTACTGCCTTTACATTTCAATATTTTTCTGCTTGTTTTTTTGGTCGAACACCCAGTTATATTGATGTGCATGCTTTTTTTTTTTTTTTTTTTGCTGATATAATGCATCAACACTATTTCTGTAAAAAAAAAAAAGAAAAACATGCAACGCTTTTATGATTACATCTTAAATACGGCTCAAAAGTTTGAAATAATTATTTTATTCTTATAATAATATAAATATATTTAAAAGCTTCTGATGTTAACAAAATCTGCTTTTATTTGATAAAGAATGTGACCCTGGACCACAAAACCAGTCTTACAGGGATAGCTCACCCAAAAATGAAAATGTAATGTTTATCTGCCTGAGATGTAGGTGACGTTGTTTCTTCAGTAGATACCAGATTATATATCAGTCATTGCAGTCTCTCAGTCGGTACAATGCATGGCGAATGGTAACAGAATCTAGGAGTAAAAAAACATGCACAGACAAATCCATACTAAACCCTGCGCCTCGTAACGATACACTGATGTGTAAAGACACAAAATGATCGGTCTGTGCAAGAAACTGAACAGTATTTATATAGTTTTAGCAACGTTTGAACTCTTGTGAACTCACTTCACAGCAGCAGGCACGTGATGAGGCTTCTTCTTCTTCTTCTTCTGACTTTAAGGTGGATTGCAGACTTGTAAGTGCATTACCACCACCTATCTCTCAAGTGGACCACTGAAACTCCTAACTGAAAATTGCAGATAGAGTGTCAATGTCCATTTGAGAGATAAGTGGCAGTAATGCACTTATAAGTCTGCAATCCGCCATAAAGCAAAAAGAAGAAGAAGACGCTTCACACGCCTGCAGCTGTTCAGTTCAGGCAGTGCATCAGAGGTAAAACATGATATAAATACTGTTTAGTTTCTTGCACGGACCAATCGTTTTGTATCTTTACACATCAATGTATCGTCACAAGCCACAGGGTTAAATTTTGTTTGTGTAAGTTTTTCGTTTTTGTTTTATTGTATGTTTTAGCCTTGATTCCCATACACTTATATTATAATACTGGTAGACTACAACAGTAAAAAAAAACTAATTTTGTGTTCTACTGAAGAAACAAAGTCACCTACATCTTGGATGCCCTGGGGGTAACCAGATAAACATCAAATTTTCATTTTTGGGTGAACTCTCCTTTTAATAAAAGGCTTAATAATTCTATATTTTTCAGCAGTAGAATATATATGATAATAAGTAAGCACTTTTAAAATAATGACATGCTAATGACAAGTGACACAAGGGACCTGAGACGCCTCAATCCTTGTAATTAGGACACATGTTTTAGTAACATAAAAAAAACCTCGTAATCGGCTCAAAGTGTAGATGCCATGTGTTTCACATGTGTATTTTGGGGACAGTGAAGAGTCACTCACTCTCTGGATGCCCTCCTCGTTGACACACACGCTGCGGAAGAGTCTCTTGAAGGCTTTGCTGAGCGTAAAGACAAAGAAGCGTACAGTGCTGAGCTCCATACGGTGAGCCATCTCATCCAGAATCAGAGACGCTTCCTCCGCAACACACTCGGTGCTGTCTCCTGATTCTGATGAAACCTAAACACACAGTTTACTAGATAAAAGCATGGTAAGTTATGGCATGAAACTGTGGTGCTCTGTGTTGTTTCTGTACCTGTTTAATGACATACTGCAGGTGATCTGACTGCAGAACAATGCTTTTTAGCATGCTGACCTTGCAGGGCACCAGTCCTTTATAGAGTGTGGGAGTGTAACATTTCAATGCATATCTCAGATCACTGGAGCGTCTTCTCTCTTCCAGAACATCTTCAAAATCATCCCGCTTCTTCAGCACTGGATGCCTAGGCTGCATGAAGACAGAAAACATGTCTTTCAGAATAATAAGACAGCTTACATGATCACATTTCTGCTTCTGCTCTTTTAAAACCGTAATACACTACAATTACAGTACATTAAAAAATAAAACAAAAATTGCAAGAACTGATACTCTCGATGTGCATATACAAATATATTAATGTATGACAGAATTATGTCAAATACATATGAATAACACTTTCTGTAAAATCATACAGTATATTCTATCTTTTTTTGTAAGATAACTTAAATAAAATAACTTATTTGTGGTCACTGCATTATTATATTAATTCATTTGTGTTTTCAAAATAGTTTTGCTTTTAAGTTATTCTAAAATGTGGGAAAAAGTACTACAAATATTGAGGGTGTGTCCATTTCTTTGTAAAAAATGCAAAGAAAATAAACCAAATAGCAAAAAATGTTTGTTGCTTAAACACAGACATACATTTGATTATTTCTTCTATATTTAATCAAATGCTGCCAGAGTTTATAGATAGGTTTACAGTATGGTTTTCTGATGGTAAATGGCTCTAAAACCATCTTAAATCACTTTTTTAAACAAATGACGTGTAAAACCAGAGGTAAAACTTTTATTCATTGTTTATTCATTGATTATATTCATTGGTTCATAAAATGTGCTTAATGTTTCCTTGAAGGAAACATCAGAGGAAGCTCTGTGAGAGACTCACACTCTGCAAGTGTTGCAAGCATGTGCTACTTGGGACAGAAAGCATGCACAAATATTGAGTTACTCACCGAGTACAGTGCTCGAGACGCCATTTCATTCCACACCTATCAGAGCATGAGTGTAATAGATCAGAAGAGTTCTGGGTGAGAAAGTTTGGATCAAGGCTGACAGTTCAGTCCAGAACTCATTCCAGTCATAGAAACACAACATGTTGGAGGAATGAAGAATCAGTATGAAACAGCGGATACCGGGTGGGCGGGGCTTGGAGGTACGGCTGGTCAAAGTAATAATAAATAATTTTATTTCTTTAATGCCGTTTATTAAATCTCACTATTACCCCACAGACTTTACTAAGGTGCCCTGAAATACCAGTCTCGGCTTCTCTGACAGCTCTTTGTAAACGACAACAAAAAACGAATCGAGGCAGGAGCGTTCCGAAGTTTAGCCAATCACAAACGCCTCCTTCTTGTCAATCATTCTGTGAGTTAGAGTTTGCCGTTAGCTGGTTGGTTGGCAATGATTTTGGGGGCGGGCTTCTTGTGATTAAAATTATAGGCACTGAAAATCTGGATAAAGTTAGCAACGGATGAAATAGGTCATAATGCTGTAGGTTCTCGCCGCTTATTTTATTATTATTACTATTATTTAAGTGTTCTTGTGTCATTATCCTTGAGTAAAAACAACCGCCTCAGCGTCACGGTGATGGCGGAACACGTGGTACATGTTAGTTTTCTCAGCACTGCACGGATGGGCCAATCACTGACGTTTGTGATTATTAGGCTGTTGTGTTCATTTAATGTCTTTATTTAAACATTCTGCTCGATTGTTTTATTTTTATGTCAGGTAGCACTCTTTAAAAGTGATATATGGAAAAGTGTATGACTTTTGCCGTACATCTAGTATAACAAAAACGCCGTGAGACTTGAATGTGGTTCAATGGAGGGTTGGAGCTCTGGGCTTCCATGCGCCGTCTAGAGGAAGAAAGCATCTCTCCAGTCGCTACAGTTTCCTCCTCCTGTCCTGTCCTATCACATGGGCGGTGTCAACTTTTCAGATTAGGCTTCTTCCGGGACGACGAGAGTATTGACGGAAAGTGAGAAAGGACATTTTGTGTATATGACGTACATACGTGATACAGTAAATGAACCCTGTGTTGTGTAGTAATGCAGGGCTCTGTTTACAATGAAATACTAGCGTACTGAATAGTGTGCACTAAATACTGCATACAGTTTCTAAAACAAATGTACTAAAGCAGTAAATAGTATGCAACGTTAAACATTAATATATATATATATATATATATATATATATATATATATATATATATATATATATATATATATATATATATATATATATATATATATATATACATTTCATGAATTATAATAAGTAATGTATTTTGTAGGCCTATATATATATATAACGTGAAATATATATATATATATATATATATATATATATATATATATATATATACACACACACACACACACACACACACACACACACACACACACACTTCACGTTATATAGGCCTACAAAATAAATTACTGATTATAATAATTCATGATATTTTTCATGTTTAGGTGATGGAAAAAAACAAAAGAATGGAAAAGTCTCGGAAAATAAAAACTCAGCTAAAGATGCATGAACGATACTGAGGAAAATACAGATACAGTCTGTCATCATGACACAGACTCAGAGCAGCTCACGACAAACTCAACCGTAGACTTTATTAAAAAACATGCTATCTGTGGCATAAAGATCCAATGTGGAGGTTGTTACATTTATCATTCCTTTAATGAAGAACAAATGATCAAAGGCTGTTGAACCAGGGCAGAAGATGCAGCCTCAGAAGTGCATGATCTACAAAAAAACATTTATCTCTACATATACAGACTTTTCCAGTCAACTAAATTTACACCTTTTTCTTACAATCGACTGCATACGGCTGCATACTATATACATATATATATATGGGTCAAAGACGAAAAAGTGTTTAACCATAAAAGAAAAGTGTAATACTGCTTTAAACTGTTGTAGTTCCCCCCCCCCCCCCAAAAAAATGTAAAAAGTTTTCAGTTTTATTTAATTGCAATTTTGTTTTTGTTTTTCTGAGCAAAACATAAATATCATACATTTTGCCCTGATTTACAGAAGACACCCAGTAAAATGTCATTCAGTGTAACAATCTTGTCAAGCATATTTAACATAAAAATCTATTTATGACATATTAAAAGACTAATTACTTTCACCCCAAATACTAATGAGTTGTAATTTTACATTTTTAAAATTTGCCACTATCCTAGGTTTTGCCCATTTGTCAGTAAGAATTTTGTACTAATTTAAAACACAATCAAATTTAGTATGCTCCATTATTCTTCTAGATATTTTAATATGTAAACGTCAGAATAAGCATGTTGTTTGAATTTTTGCATAAATATAGTGTTACACTGAATGACAATGTAACATTATTTCAACCAAATTTTGGCATTTTATTCTCCAAAAACTTATTTAAAACCTTAAAAGTAGACATTTTACTTACATTTAATGTGCTTTCTATCGACACAAAATCACTTTTGTACATTTTTCTTGATGCGGACATCTTAACGTCTTTGACCCATACACACACACACACACACACACACACACACACACACACACACACACAACAAAATGACTAAAACTAAACTAGAATGCAATTAGAAGATATAAAAATAAAATTGAACTCAAAATATTACCAAAATCGTTGTAATTTTTATTATTATTTTTATAATTCTCAAAATAATAAATGTTGTTGTTTTTCTCTGTAGCCCCCTAAAAAGCAATATGTTAACTACAAAGTGTATCAACAAATAATAAAAGAACAGAAGATGATAGCTAATGAGGAAGCAAAATCTGTTAAGTACAACTTTAAAAAACTGAAACAGTTGTTATAAGCTTACTTTTTTAAAACACTTGACTGCTTCTACAGCATGTGCAAACTTTCCACTAACCTTTCCTCTCTGGGTGTTTCATCAGGAACCACAGAAGAAAAGAAAGAATGAAGGAAAATCAAGGTTTGTGTTTACGTTTTGAACTCAGTGACATTAAAAAGCGAATCTTTCTGATGTTATGTTTGTCATTTAAATGAAATGGGTTGTATCTGTTTGTGCTTGATTGTATTAGCCCAGGCTAAAAGTGTGGTCACATTAAGAAAATTGAGGGTTTGGAAATAATGCTGCAATGCATGAAGCACAACTCACTGTCTGTTGGTTAGTGCAGTGAATCCAATTGAATTTACTGAATTTTGGCTGTGAAATTTCACAGAGCACCTTCAGAGTCAAGATATCAGGTCTGTTTTTGTAGCATTGCTAATTTTATTTGCGCTTTTGACTTCCCAGGACTGAGAAAAGTAATTTGTCGTCTAGCGGAGAGCTTGGTGGACATAGACGCTTCAACTGGGGAATGCTGATGTTGAGCTCCAAAGACATTCAGAAAATCGTTGAGAGTTTAATAAATCAGATGAGATACTCTGAATAAAGATGCATGGATCACGGTTGTATTGTTTATTAAAAGGGAAAGACACTGGTTTTCTGCTACACTAAGCAGTAAGAAAAGAATGTCATGTATAATGTATTTGATATACAAACCACAAAGACATACAAAATATCACGTTAGTTAGAGGAAATGAAAGCTCAAGATCACATACAGAAGAAAAGCACTAAAACACGCGTTCCCACACATTAGAGTTTGCTTCGAGGATGATGATGATGATGATGATGATGATAATGACATATATGTGTGTCAGCAGATCAATGGAAAGACTCTTCAGAGAAACAGCTCGTCTTTCCTTTCCGAACTCTTCACAAAGAGATCATCTGAGGGCCAAACACCTGACTAACGTACATCCACATGAGTAATATGCTGTATATAGAAAAATAAATCCTTAAATGCTGTTATTGGGACCGTTGAACTTTTTGTGATGGTCTCACTTGCAGGCAGTCATGTTAAGCATACAGCTATACAGCAAACACCTCAAGACCATTTCATTTTGTGTGCTTTCAAGAAAATCACTTGTTTAGTATCTCCTTGATTCTGGACAAAACCCAGTGTAATGAATCTGTGCTTTCTTTTGATGAAGTTTCTTGACATCCAGTCTGAGTGAAAACACACCACCTTCCAAAGCAACGTCTCTAATGTCGGCGGATTTGTGTGAATGAGGCACAGGACGAGACGTTCATTTTCTCAGCCTAATGAATATTTAAGACTGTGAGAAACGGGAAAAGTAAGGAAAATGATTAATGTCCGAGATCTGGATATTTTAGGCTATGGCAGTTGGTGTAATAGCTTAAATAAATTCACTTAGGCAGGAATTGCAAGTTGACTTGCTCAGCCACTGAGGAGGTAAAATATCTTCATATTACACATCCTTCCTCCCATTAATCTGGGTCGTATCCATATTTAGCTCATGAATTCTCTATTACTGTACAGTTGGTTTATTATAATACATATGCAATGCACTGTTTTTCTTTTTGCTTCATATTCAGTATATGACCAGTGTTTCTACTATCTACATTGACATAAACTTTTAAATATACTTTAATACAAACAAAAAAGTCCACT
Organism: Carassius auratus; assembly: GCF_003368295.1. Classification (NCBI taxonomy): domain Eukaryota; kingdom Metazoa; phylum Chordata; class Actinopteri; order Cypriniformes; family Cyprinidae; genus Carassius; species Carassius auratus. The sequence continues at coordinate 23,108,093 of NC_039262.1, forward strand.
GTGAGATTTAAGATGACACTGTGAAATAGATGGCAATTTTGGGAGGCGTCACCGACAGAATTAACTGGATTTAAAGGAATGCTCAAAGTTCAACTTTAGCTATTCATACGTTTCAGTCACATGATTTTTCCGTCTCATCGTCCATAATTATGACCATTGGCAGCCCACTATTGACTGTGAAATGAAAACACATAAACTGAGATAAAATATATTTAACCCACATTGGCTATTTGTATATCAGTGCTCTCCATTTACTGGCATTACATACAGAGATTAAATATATCAATGTCTATCAAAGTTACATTTATTAAGGGCTAACCTGAGATCTGTACAAATGTTTTCTGGTTAATTTGTATGGATTGAAGCCATTGATGGCTGTATGTCTGTATTTATCACCATTACTTTGGCAGCTGATGGTCATAAATATGGTGTATGAGGCAAAAAAAGGTACATATAGACAGCATATGTGGCATAATGGCAGTTACCACAGACAATAAATAAACCTGGCACTTTTACAGTACAATGAAGGTCTATAGGGCAAAATGTTCTGAAGGGTCAAAAAGTGGAAGTCAAAAGTCTCTGAAGTGTCAAGAAGTGGAAATGCAGCTAAAGCACTAGTCCAAATTCTTCCCTACTAAAACTTTATCAGATAAATATTTCTAATTTTTAGCAAAAAAGTAAGCATGAACATTCACTTTTAATCCTACCCCTAAACATAACCATCACTGGGGCATAAATAGATCCTATGGACATGTACAAATGAGATTGTAGAAACTTATATGGATTAGTCACCAATATGTCAAAATGTTAAATAGTTAGAAAAAGCCATCGGTACTTGTGTTGGTGTTTTACTGGTAAAAGTCCCCTTTTTTCTTTAAATTATACTTGAAATGCCATCATAGTAGTGTAAAGATGTCAATGAGTGACCTAGAACAACACTCTCAGTTTTCCTGAAGAAACAATAGTCCTGACTGAACCCAGAACATTCCTTTAAGCACAGCTTTTCACATTTAAACACTCTTATTTAGTGCCAGTACCTGTTCAGTTTTAGTTTGGTACTCCTGACAGCAGAACACTCACTGCGAGATAAATGTATCTGCTCAAGCTATTTACAATAATTACACTCTTCATAGAAACACATTATAAATATCATCAACATCCCATGCTTTACATCACCAATGAGTTATTATCTGTTCCCATAATCCCATGAGTTAATGTCTGGGCAGGAAAATAAACAAATATAACATCTTTCATTTATCTCTCATTTCTCCCTGAAACCACTGTATTTTGAACCGAGGTATAAACTGAAACATAGGCTTGTATCTCCTGTTGCAAGGTCCATATGCGACTCCTCGTAGCATTTAATGTAGGAGTTATGTAGGTATGTAGCTTTTGGTGGTTTTACTTTTAACTCAAAGCTACGTTATCAGAAAAATAATTCCACACAATAAACACTTGGGCAGATTGCAACTCTGCGTCTATGCTGTATTCCTGTTTCATTCACGTATTCACACTACGAAACACAAATTCAACATACTGAATGTGTAACTCATGCGTGCTTCACTGCTTTGACCATATTTACAGCTGTACAACATGCAAACACAATCGTTCCTCCCGACTATAAGTTATGACTTTGTTTTTCGACATCGGAATCTAAAAAAATCGTTAAAGGGTGCGGCATTGAAATAATACTGATTTGGACCATGAAGTGATCATTTATTATAATGAAGCGTATGAAGCTCGAGTCTGTCGAAGTGTGTAATTTTCACCTCATTAAATAAATTTACAAAAAAATAGTGACTGTTTTCAAATAGGTTTCCCGACCACTCATTTGTCATTGGTCAGCAATACAGACAGCCCTGCCCTAAACTCTCTCTACTGGTTGAGTCGTTGCTAGGAGTTCAAACAAAAAAAAATGCAATGTTTTGAATCATTGTTTACACTTTTCTGTGAAATCAGCCTAAAATGGCTTACAATTATCTCTGCATATTAAGCTGAGTCAAGAGAAAATTACACACGTCAGCTTCAAGACTCGTACGGAATGTGTCGGTCACAGTGTAAAGAGACCTCAGAGTTGAGATTCTGGCTGAATATTCACAACTGTGGCTCATATAAAGCACCAAGGCTGAGTCTACTTGGCGGTGAGGGCACAGTCTGTGTCCAGTGGCAGGTATTATATCATTTCTGTAAACCTGGAGCTTTTTCCTGTGTGTTTTTGTGCTGTTTGCTAAGAGAATTGTGCATACATTAAGTATTACACTTCAGCATGTAACTCATCCGGCAATGTTTGTGCTACAATCGTTGTTGTTTTTTCCTCAAATTTTACAGCTTATTCAGCAGAAGTGTGATATGAGCCATAAGGTTTACAATTTTACTTGTGGAACTACGAACTGAAGAGACTGTAAACTTCACCAATATGTGACGCAGGGCTTTTGGCTTGACCGGGACTCTTTCAGTCCCAGCACCCCAGATTCATGGTCTGAGTGATGATATTTCTGAGGGCTTCTGAAGCACATTAAAGGTGAGTAAACCTGAGATTTGTGTCTCACAGTTGTTTGATCACTATCAGTTGCGTTTGATCTCTCCGTTCCATTGCTAACATATCAAATGGCTGATAAATTGGTTTTAATCCAAATATGTTTTTGAAACTGTGCTATCTTTCGTTGGAGGGATGAAAAAGAGGCATTACTCTACTTCAAAGCGGGAATGATTTGTAAACACTGCAATGCAAATCACCCATATGACCATGGGGGGCAGAGGGGGTATTATTAACATTAGCATTATATGTCAGTGCAGTATAAGAGCAGAGTAGAGCACTGATTTCTTTATCAAGAAAGGTCTGGCTCGTTCTTATTGGTCCACGATGTTCACTTGTTGCTCTTAGGGACTTCCAGACCTGTGATTAAAGTCACCTGTGAAAAAGACAAATTTAAATCATTAATGTTGATAAATGTGATGTGCTGATGGTCACTAGGCATGGAAATTAATATCATGATTCACCTTTAATTATTATATTTCCATCTATTAACTTTCAAGACGATTCATTTAATGTAAAGCACTGTGCAACAAAAAAATAGATGTCCACCCTATAAAAGATATTGAGTGTGACATTGCTTTTATACAACAGCTTTCATTAAATGGCGTGACTCAAACAGTATTATTAATTAAGAAAAATTAAAGTGGATTTGGGTGTCAGCCATGACACTCGCTCAGTTGGAGTTCTGTTGTCACTAGAACAAGGGTACAAGAGTGGGACAAGGTGGGTCGCAAAAAAGTCACTTGGGTGAAGCTAAATTAGCATTTCACTGACACACACCCTCGCACAATTCAGTCTAGGGCCGCTCGATATACCAACATTAATTACGAACTGCATACGGACTGATTTGGTTGTAACCAATCAAGTTTTAACAATAAGAGTTAGGTCTCAGAGCAATTTAATTTGGTTCACACTAAACCACTAAAACTGTTTCAGGTATGTTTGTTCATTTCTATCATCTGTTTTAACACAGCACTGTTCTTGTTCCTTCATATGCATATGGCTACCCAGCAATAAGGAAAAGGTCTGTAAAAAGCTCTGTTTTAGAGAGTTCTGCAGTGTGTGTGTCAGCGTGAATCGGCGCTCACCTGGACGTTACGGTTGAGGCTAACTGCAGGCATGAACACACCCTCTAGGTTCTCGAAAGCCACGGGTCCATGCTGCTGTTTGTTGATGAAGAAGGTCAGGGTGTGTTTTGTCAGGTCTAACAGTATCCCCACACTCGAACCCTTTGTGATGCCACCCTCAGCCCTGCAAGAATCACAGAGAAGAGGAAGGAGACAAATGAAGTGAATCAGCGACTCAGGATGATCCGAGATCTCTGTGGGCAGAGCTATGAGAAGGATGCAGGTAACGGAGAATTTGGAGTGGAGCTGGATTAGAGTAAATAACGAAGTGTTATGACTCCACTTTACTCACAACACATTAGTGTGTATGTTACTTCTGAATCACAGCAATGCTAATTTTCAGTTTGACAGGACGACTGCAAGTGTGATAACACCAACTTATATTTATAGAGTAGTGAAGCCCAGACATTTTTAAAGGGACAGTAAGTAGGAATTACTCTCATCTAGTGGTGAAATTGTATTTTGCATTCAAACTAATTTTGCTCTCCAGCGCCTCGCTTTTTCAAATGCGCGTTGCATCTACGGTAGGCGATATGTACCAAAAAGCTTTGACAGGATGTCTTCTAATAGCACTTCGTCGAGTTTTCCTTCAGGTGAACAGGTGTGTTATTTCAAACAAACTGCAACATGACAACTAACAAACGAATGTTACAGTATGAATTACTGACTGTGGAAAACATAAAATATTGTAATTAGTAGTTATGTCTTCTTTATTCGTTATATTTTCTGAATTATGTGCATTGTTAGATATCATCATCAAACACTGACTTAGCTGTCGAGAAGAAAACTGGCCACTTTAGCGTCTCTTTTGAAATCTTTATCCAGCATTAGCTCTTTCCACCTAGAAAAAGCTTCCCCGACATTAACTCTTGTTTTCTGTAATCTACGGTCACGTTTCCTTTTACGTTCTATTTTTGACTGTTTTGGCGACGATGTTTTCTTCTCCTGTGGCGCGGCATATGTATGGTCCATAATAACAATGCAATCCAGACTTTTAAACTTGCCGGTGCAGTTTCAAGCGCCTCTCACTGCTCTGCACCTGCGTTTCTGGCTCTGACCGAAAACGCGTTGTGGAAACGCGTTGGCTTAGTACTTTTTGTCCCTCTCTGCTATTATAGTTTTGCAAAATGGCGGAACTACATGGAAGCCTCCATCGACCTACCCGTCCCATGTATATAAAGATAATAAATTCTTCATTTACGAGGATTAGTTTAAACATGGGCATAGGTATTTGTACACCATTGAGGGCATATTTATGAATAAAATATTGATTTTAGATAATAAAATACCTAAAAAGTTACTTATTGTCCCTTTAAAGAAACATGTTGAGGAATACAAGGGAAGCCGCTACATATTATGTATTTCTAAACATTGGCCCTGTTTCCAACTGTTATTAAAGGGTTAGTTCACCAGGATTTTTGTTCTTATGTATCATGTGAGCACGTTTGAGCTTCGATAAGAGCCAGCGAGATTTGTTCTTACAGATCAAGCAACTACATTTCTTTTTACTATATTTGATAAATCTCAATTTTGGTTTCTTGGTCCAGGATCACATATCTAAATAAATCTGTTCATCATCATATAAAGTGACATCTCTCGTCAAAAGACTTGGATTGGATTTTGCTAAATCCACTTTTACATGGTGTTTGGACATAAATGTGTGTTGGCAGTGTGTGAACACAACCACCCAGCAATGATAAAAATCCACCCACTCCTTTTTTTAATCCCCATTAAACCAAATCAGTCTCACTTAGGCCTTATTCTCTAAGCAATAGAGCATCACAGTCCCGCCCACAGCCCGAGAGCACTCTGGTGCCGGAAGTAAATTTCAAATTCATTTTTCCCATTGACTTTCTGAAAAATCCGTATCTAAAGAGTTTTAGAGCATGTCTGAGAATAACCAGCTACGGCTGAACTCATAAGCATATAACATATCATTTCGAGTGAAAAAAGTGAGAGAAAATCCAAAAAAGTCAAAGGTACAAGACTGTGTACATATTTTCATTTCGAGCGCAGGAACTACTCATCCCATAAACCACCGCGCCTCATTGAATTCGACTGAAGCACCAACCGCGAACAAGCCTCAGCCTTTTGTGCGACTTCCAAATCTGATGACCGCTGCCCTCGCGAACTTTATTCTATATAGTGAATGTGCAGTAATAGCAGTTCTTTCAGTATTAATCGTGTAAATAAATAGTGTTTTATATAGGTATTGTGTATTGATTTTTATATTTATCATCGTGTATTTTATATATTGTGTGCGTGTTTGAAAGGGGTTAACAACAACGACAGCGAAATGGTGCAGTGCTTTGTACCTGACTGCAATCACCGCTCAGTCGTCAACACATGTCGTTGCAATTACACAAATGTTCAGTAAATGGACAAAAAGGTATGCCTAGGCTAAATATTGTTTTGACAGTGGCATCATAAAATGCTTGATATGACTCATACCGTATGAAGGCTACAGTAGCCTAGCTAAAGTCGACGATAATGCTAACTAACGTTACCAACCTCCCTGCAAAACTCACCAAGACTTTGTAGGTCTTGTCCCTTATGCTGGCCCTTACAAAACCCACAAGCTGACCCTCGGACACGCTACACTCAACTATCGTAACATGACCCTATCTAAAGTGGTTTTCCTCCTTGAAAAAATCAATCATGGCAGCCAAGGAGCACACGATTGCACTGATAAGTCTACCGTGCAAAAAAACGCAACACATATTTTTATTTAATTTTTTATTAATGATCTTCAGTCTTCACGGACCTTCGCGGGGTTTAACCAGACAGTTACACAAGCTCCACCAATCAGATGAATCACTGTGGGATTGTGGGATTGTTCAGTATTGTGGGTAATGAAGTACTTATCCAAGACATTGCGAATAAAAGGCATTTATCTCAAAACAAGGTTAGTGCCCCATGAACTTTTGCCGTTTATATAAGCATATACTATTGCTTAGTACAGCCGTAGCTGTTTTTAAGTCTACCATGTATGGTTACGTTTTTATGGCTTATTTCCCAAATGTCAATGCAGAAATTGCATTGAATTTTACTTCCGGCACCAGCAGTGGGCGGGACTGTGATGCTCTATATGACATCACATTGCTTAGGCCCCTCCCACGATGGCTGATTGACAGCCCTGCGTTGCCATAGTCTCTAACAGCTGTTTATTGCTGTGTATGCAAAGCAGAAAGACATATAAACAAAGCCCTCTTCTGGAGATGGGGTGGGAAAATGTTGCTCATTTGCATTTAAAATGATACACACCAAAACAGCTCTGTTTTTAGACACAACTCAACAGTGACATTATCCAGATAATATAATGAATTATATATGGGGTATTTTGAGCTGAAACTTTACAGACACGTTCTGGGCACACCAAAGACCAACATTTCCTCTTATACAAAGGGGCATAATAGGAGCCCTTTAAATCGCTTGGTTACTTTTACAATGTCTTTATAAATTTTGTATTATGAACTTTTTTGTTATAAAATATCTATTAAAAATATCTCCATTTGTGTTCTGATGGCGAACAGAAATTTTAAGGGTTTGGAACAACTTGAGGATGTGTACTTTTTTATTTGTTTGTTTGTTTGAGTTAATTATCCCATTAACATGCATTTCAAATAAACCTCATGTGACTCCATGTGTTTGGATTTTTTATGTTTTGTCACAGTTTGCATCCCTTTCTGTGTCTTTTCTCATTAAACCTATGGCGTGAACTTCTCTATACTTAAGAATCACAAAGATTATTAAAACGTTACAGTCAATGTTATAGTAATCCTTGGTGTGATGGGTCTTAACTTGAATGTGCATGCTGCATTCAGCAATGGAAATGTTGTGAACAGAACCATTGTGTTTCTAGAACATTCTCTTATCCAACGAATATCACAAAGCTAATAATACTACAACTGTTACTAGCAAACTTCTACAGAAGTGATTCTACAAACTACTTTTATCTGAATGGCTTACAGTACCTGCTTACAGCCTCTGGATGATGGAGGAGAAGATAAAAGAAACATGCTGAGAACAAGACATCTTAAAAAATCTATAACTATTTTTTTTTAAGAGAAGAGGAAAAAACTGTTCTTAAGAGTATGGTGGATCCAAGACTAAAAAAGAAGTAGAGCAAGCTTGGCTTCAGGCTACATATGAAATCAGGGATTGTTAAGTGTAACACTATCAGTACTGTTAGCGTGTCCTCGGAGTCACCTCAATATCAATAAACGGAGGCAGAATTTTAAATCATTGCATTAGTATTCAAGGGTTTTAATCAGCCTGCCTTTCATCCTCTCTAGAGGACACTGCATCAGCACAACTGTGACACACACCATGTGTACATGCACTACATATCCGGTATATCCATAATCAAACCTTTATACTGAAACTGTTTATAATGCTCCACAACTATGAAACTATTCCAACATACTGTAATATAGTGTGTATACATCAACAGCATAGTCTGAACTGTCACAGACGTGTGTTATTGTCTTGCCTATCTTGCTCTTCTGCTTATAATATGTCAGCAAGTTTACATCTATGTATTTTGCAGACGCTTTTTCTAAGAGGCTATTCATGCATAATGCATTTTGGAATAGTGGGAAAATGGAATGTTCCGAAATGCGTTTCTTAACATTGAATTTTGAACTTATTTTAACTTAAGTGCTGCATTTTTAGTATGCCGTATTATGCACAAGGAACTGCAAAAGACACAAAGCATGATTGCAATGATCGAACACATCCATCATAGAGAGACAATAGTGGAATGGAAAAACATGTTCTATGTGAACAGTTCATTAGATTGCATTTAAGATACACGTTTTATTAGTTACTGCTGCATGCAAACTGAACCCAAATCATGCCATTGCTAGCATCATGCTCTACTGTTTAAGCTACAGAAAACCTGTAAAACTGATTTAAATCCATATTATTCATAGTTTTAATCCAAATAATTTAAATTCTATCATTTTACTCATTCTCAATTCTTTCATGTTTAGGACGATGACATACTTCTCCCTATGATGTTTCTGATGTCTCTATTAAGTTCATAGACAGCAATAGCAAGTACGATTGAGCGGCCATTGACCATATTTGATGTGCTCTATATATGTGCATTGATCAAAATGTATTAATATAAAGCCTAAATTAAACTCTTCATCACGTAAAGTGATTGTTTGTTCAGAAGACTTCAATTAAACCTTTCAATTCATATGGATACTTGTCTGTATTCACCTTTTCCAGCTTGACAATTTTGGTTAAGTGGACTTTCAGTGAATAGATTAAAATTATTTGTTGAACAGATTTCAGTCCAAGACAATGTGGACCAAATCTTGCAAAATGTATCACCACTCTAGAAAAATTAGGAAGCGTACCTGTTGGTGTGGGAGTTGTTGTGCATGAACCAGGAGCGATTGTTGTCCACATACATGGCCCAGGCCTTGTCGTCCTTCCCTAGCATCATGTCCTTCATCGTATTAATCCGGGCCACACCGAATGCGGGGTCGGGGTGGTTGTCATAGCGATCCACACTAAGTTCCCAGTAATGCACGCCCTTGGAGAAGGCAGCGGTCCCGAGCACCACACGATCATCGTAACTGTTACAAGTCACAGTCTGGTTTTCATTAGATAGGACAATGTCTCTGTGTGCTGACGTAGGGTCAAAGGTGAACCATGCCACTGCAGAGGAAAGATCAAATAAACTTTTTGAAAGCCAGAATAAGTCAAAAACATATTTTCAGTCAAAGAGGTTACTAAGATTACTCAGAATAGAATCTAACAGCATTTGACTGACATTGCTGTGCACTGTATAATGACAATAGTTAATGCTGTTTCTCCAACTGTTTGTGCAACAAAACAAAAACAAAGTCAACAAGTGCACCAATTTTAAATTCCAGCATTTTCTTTGTGACTTAAAAGGCTTTTTCTGTTTAGTTTTTTGTTAAGATTTAAAAAACAGAGCCAAGGGAATTTTAGGACAGTTATTTCAGTTATATCTGACAGATAAAAGCATCGTTTTTAACTGTGATATTCCCAGAAAAAAATGTTCTCAGCTCCTTCAGCAACCATATAAAAGAGGTTAAGTTTAGTCATCATAATTTGCTGATCATACACATAGCTACAAATATTCACTCCTGCAGTGAGACATTAATTATTAAAAGAGTTGAAGGAATGAAATATTGAAGCTAGTATGCTCTCTTAGAAGATTTGTGGTAGCAGAGGGCCTGTGAGGCAAATCTAGCATCAAACCCCAGTAAGTCCTGTGTTAACTGAACATCTCCTGTGGGACCCCTGGTTTGTGTAGCAATCTAGAACCTGCCAATGTAACTATAACTAGGATCTTAATTCTAACAGCCTTCTATTGGTGCAAAACTTAAAAGCCAGTCACAGGACTTAAATATACACCTATAAATAGTGCAATAAATTCTAAATAATTATCTTTTTCTCCATAAACATTTTTCTATGTTAATCTTAATCACTAAATGCATGTGTTAATTTATCCACTGTGCTCCTCTATTAGGTATCAGTGTTTTTATGCCATTTTGCTAAATATGAAATTAATTCTAAAAACCTCAAGATTTTTTTTTTATTATTATTGTTTTGCCATCTTTTATCACATTCCAAGCTATAAGCACAAGTTAGCCATGTTCATTCAATGTGAACACTGTAAAGATGTTGTGGAAAGTTAAGAAATACAGAGTATAGTAAACATTTTACAAGTTCTATTCACAAGATAAAAGAACAAATCACCCAAACATGAAAATTTGCGGAACATTTTCTCATCCTCAGGTCATCCAAGACCTTCACTGGAACAAATTTTGAGAAATGTAGCATTACATGCTAATCAATGAATCCTCTGCAGTGAATGGGTGCCATCAGAATGCGAGTCCAAACAGTGAAAAACACTGTCCACTGTTATCCTCTCTTATCAAAATCCATTGAAATATTTGTTTAGAACAATTTTTGGCTGTTTTTGCTTGTAAACTATGCTTGAACTGTGCTGCATTTTTTACTTTTTTTCAACAGGGAAAGCAATATTATGGATAGATGACTCATATTTTAGCAAATGCTAGCAGTTAAGAAGTCTTAATGAGGCATTTTATTCATACAAACACGCAAAGGATCCACTGGTGAGCAGGTGATGTAATGCAAATTTCTCAGAATCTGTTCCCATGAAGAAACAAACACATCTTGTATGGCCTGAGGGTGAGTAGGGTGATGGTGAGTTTTTTAGTTTAATATTATTTTAATATTGAGTAATATTGAGTAATTTGTATACTATTGCTCAGCCATAGAAAACAGTTCTACCAAAAAAGCTACAGCAGAATCAGTGTTTTTGAACAAATCGGTTGTGTGAATGATTCAATGACTCACTCATATAGAAAGTCACTCTGGTGGTTCAACATTAACTTACAGAAGTGGAATGGATGGTACAAACAGTGAAAAGCCTCAGTAATATTGGTATAAATATCAGCATTTTTTTAAATACACTCAGTCAAATGAATTCCCTATAAGATAGACAGAGTTTGATCAGTAGAGTAGCTAAAAAGAAATAACAGGAGTTTTCCTATAAAGCACTCATTAAAGAGATGCATCCACAGCAGGGATCCACAGAGGAAAGGGAATATATAATGGGAAAGCTGTGTGAATGAGCGTCATAGATAGAAAAGAAGCTTAAGAACTCTCTATTAAAAGTGAATGAAAGAAACTGTATGAAAAAGATGACAAAAACACCCACCATCAGACGTTTTCAAAACAACAACTTTGCTGTACGCTCCCACGCCAGCAGAGTTGTACGCTTTGACTCGAGCGTTGTATGAACTATTGAAATGAAGGCCGTCCACTGTACAGATGGTCTCTTTCCCAACATAGACTTCCTAAAACATGGACAGGGAAAGATGGAAAAAGCCGACAAGGTGTAAGGTAAAAGGTAAGGTGTAAGCATCTGGTAAAGCTTAAGATAAGAGATAAGACGACAAGAGTTTTAAGCATTTCAAAAACAAGACAACATAAAAAGTTTCCTGCAACCTTACTTTGGAAAAGCAGTTTGGAGGATTTAACGGCACAGAGTTAACTGGTCTGAATTTTGACGCTCTAAGTGGGATTCAAACCAACTTGAACTGGCACGGGAGGTGGACGCTCTAACAAAGACATTATGACATTATACTTAATGTCATTCCAATCCCATAAGACCACCGTTTATCTGCTGAACACAAATTAAAATATTTCTGATGAAATCTAAAAGCTTTCTGACCCTGCATAGACAGCAAATGTATTACCAAACTCAAGGCCAGGAAACCGAGAGTTATGTACTTTTTGTTATGACAGTACCACAGTGCACGCATAGTGGTACTGTCATAAACGCATGTCCAAGACCGACAGGGAAGGTATTCTCGTAGCTTTATAAAATTATTGTTGAATCCCTGATGTCACATGGACTATTTTAACAATGTCCTTACAACCTTTCTGGACCTTAAACGTTGTATAACCTTTGCTGTCTACTGGAGGGTCAGAAAGCTCTTAAATTTGTGTTCATTTGTGTTCCGAAGATGAACGAAGATCTCAAGGGTTTGAAACAACATGAAGGTGAGTAATTAATGACGATTACAATTTTTGGGTGAACTATCCCTTTAAAGACCACAACCACTAGTGTCAGTTACTACTGCAAATCTTCTTGAGTCCAGAAGAGTGAGGTTTAGCTGCACAGTTCTTACTAGCTGGGCTCCTTTAAACCCCACTCTCGTCCGGGTCACGGCACCAATGTCACTGGTTCTACTGGCACCGCTCCAAATGGGATTTAATTAGCACCAATTCACATGGAAGGCTAGCAATTTTATTGCATCCCAGACTAGCTTGCATCCATTACACAAATATCAAATCAAAATGCTGATGACTGAGAAACGAAACGCTATTGGCTATTTTTAGAGGGGAACAAGCTCTTTAAAATGTTCTGCCCAAAAGTCCTGATTCAGTACAAATTATATCAGCACAAGAATGAAAACTGTGCATAGTTGAGTTGATTTCATTCAGAGTAAAAAAATATTACAAGATTTCTTTGTTTTCAATACTGCTAAATATAAAAAATGTTGTGGATGTACCCGGTAAGGCCCGCTATTCCCGTCATCCAGCTCCAGCACGTAACCCTCTACAGGCAGGGCTTGGACAGTAGTTATCCTCCAGGCCAGAGTGGCACTGTTGTTCCTCATGCAGCATTTTTCCAACTGCAACAGCGGTGCAGGAGGCACTGTGGAGGTCTCCGCTAAAAGACAAAAATATTAAAAGAGTACGTATTTAAGCTGACTGTCATACACTGAAGCATCACATGGTTAAACGGGGTAATCATGGAGTGACATCATGCATAGGAATAAGCACTTCCTTAAAGTCACTGGTGCCAAACGGAGGATAATGGGCTGTGGGTTTGGGAGGGGGTCGAGTATTTTAGGGAGCTCTGAAATACCTCCTGTGCTCTCCTCCTCTTTCTGGTCACCTGCATGCATTTGTTTCAATAAAGCAGCCTCCTGACCATCTGAAAGATGATATCGGACAAAGCAGGTGTTGCATGTGTGAGTCTAGAGGTAAAACTGTGGGGATCATTTGCCTCTGAAACTGGGAATTTATTTTTGGATTGTATAGTCCAATTATTATTTGACAAGATGTGAATTTGTGTTTTCAATATTGTTTTTTTTTCCCAAACCTGGTTAATTGTCATTTTCCAACCTGTTGTTTACTAGTCCAGATTCTAAAGGAAAAACAAGAATCTCATTGCAACAAATTCATATTATATTATTAGCTTTATTACAGTGGCCACCAGTGTTGAGGAACATGTTTTTAGTTACTCATAAACAACTGTGTTAATTACAAAAATGCTGTTACATGGTCATTTTTATATATTTCTGAAAAATAATTCTAGATTCTACCTACTGACCCCCACCCCCTTCTTTTAAAAAGAGGTCCTATTTTTTATGCTTTATAGGGCTGCATTTATATGAAAATGAAATAATATGAATTTATATGAAGATTGCAATCAACAGTAACATTGTGTACTGTTATTACAATTTTATGTGCTTTTCCATGTATATTTTGAAAATGTATTCCTGTGATGGCATAGCTAAATTTTCTGAATCACATGATGCTTTAAAAATTATTCTAAAATGCAGATTTGGTGCTCAAGAAAACATTTCTTATTATTATCAATGCTTTTTTAAGGATTCTTTGATGAACAGGAAGTTCACAAGAACAGCACTTATATTATAAAAGTATGAATTTCTTTAAAAAAAAAACATTGTTTTGGTATTAGGTAAACTTGTAAAAGTGCACCTTCTGTTCAGCTCCGCTGTGTTCCATCTATCTGTTTTAATGCAAGAACATGCATGGTATGCATGGTCTCAAATCCAAAACATTTAAAGGATAACCTGATTATGTAATATGCATTGCTTGTTAATGTTACGCCCTCAACATTATTCTTTACAAGCAGCAAACATGAAATCTCATTTGTTAGGTGTGTTACCTTTATTCTGGGAGAAGTCCAGCTGGAGAATCGACTGCATCAGAGGATCTGTGTTGACGGTCAAAGCAAATTCTGGGCAGACCTTTGGCTCCAATGCACTTCTTACCCACTGTTCCTGAGACGCCAGGACACGCTTTATCAACGCATCTGAGATCTGGAAGAGAAATTATAATTATCAAATGTTTTTATAATTATATTTCATATAAACGTGTAATTCTTTCTTTTACAGACCTTAGTCAGGTTAGACACCACATTCAATTTAACACGGATGAAAATGAAGGATAGACTTTTTTACCAACTTTTTTCATTTAACAAACTATTTCATAACCTTTTTCTTCTACATAAAGTTTTTTTTTTTTTTTTCAGAAAGCTGAACCGTTAGTATGTTGTTAAACAACAATACAATCCACTGAACACATTGCACTTCTTTTTCTCGTATTCATTCCTGTCAAAAATGAAATATGGTGCTACCCTGACTATGGTTCATTATTGATTAAAATAAGCATTAAAACTATAATTTTTTTAATCTATTTTTGAAATTGGAAAATGGTTTGGAATACAGGCACATGAAAAAAGAAAAAAGATTGTTTTGGCGAACTATTATTTTAAGGACATGATATTTAGCTTTGCTAACTGTGTTGCCACTGATTTAGTCCATAACATTCTACACAGGGTTTTCAGCGATTCACTCTTTTCCTTTATGCATCGGTTTGTCTTGATCCTCAAAACACATTATTTTCTACCAACGTCTTCTTTCTTCCTGCCTTTTCAGAAATCTCTGCTGGACAGGCCTCTCTGACTCACATTACATGCTTTGTGAAGACACTCAAAGAAACATCACAATCGATACTTCATAAAAAATCTGTAAACAGGCAGCGCTGCTCATCTGGAGCTGTCATTTCTATATGTTATACTTTATTTGCTATGAAACATCAGTTATTGAAAGAGTTTAATTGCTGAGCACCAGTGTGAACACCGGAAACCACATCTTACAAGACACCAAGTTTCATTCATACTTCAGAATTAAAGATGGAACCAGCACTTGAAATATGTTTTCTTTTTGTCATTATGTGTTTCTCTCTGGGGGTTTTGTCGTGTTTGTACCTGTAGGAATCCACTGGGATCGTTCTCTTTAATAACCTCCAGACAGAATTCCATCATTCCTGTGGTCTGTCGGAGCTTCATGGTGCAGTGAGTTATCTGATCCTTCACAGTCTGAAACAGAGCAGAGATGGTTAGGGTCTCATCACACACTCACAGTCTGAGAAACAGCCATTCAATCAAAGACATGCTCACACTGATGAAGATGAACCACTTCATAAAATAAAAATAAAATCTTATGTCCGTGCTGTGAATGCAGTCATGGCTCCTGTCATGTCATGGCTAACTTTTCACATAAAGTACTACAAAGGAACTGCGTCTCTTCAGAAAACTGGATTCTTATGGAATTAACAGCTGGATTCTTATGGAATTCATATGTCAATAAAAGAATCTTCATTCAAGTCTTACAGGTTTGAAATGATATGAGGGTGATTGTATGATGAAATCTCTTTTTGTATGGACTATCACTTTAAGTGTAGTATTAAATGTTCTTTCCTGAAATTATAAACTGTGAATAATCCTGCATATATTCTATTAATATTTGCTTTTTTTAAATACAATGATTTTAAAAGATTACTCATTTATCAAACATTCACTCATGTTTTTTTTTTTTTTTTTTTTTTTTTGCCATCCATGTGCAAATGTGAAGACAAGCTGATCAAATCAGTCACTCTTTATTTGTGATAATTATTTAATGATGCACTTGTCAAGTGCTCTCTGGAATGATGAATGACTGTATATAATTAGAACTGACAGAACCAGCATTAAGTTAGAATTAAATGAATATTTAAACAAAACAGAAGCAAGCAGATTAACACACTGTTTAATGTGTTCAATGTGCCATTAATCAAAAATTAACTCACAATATTTAAAAACATTAATATTGTGAGGCCATGAATATTTAACATCTGAAAAAAATCAGCTTCATGTGTTTCATTTTCATTTTTTTTTTTTTCTGCCAGCTTTATCATGATTAAAATAACCAGAAAGCCTTCTGTCTCTAATCTGTATCAAATGAAGCAAAGGATCTTATGTCGGTTGGTTTATTGAGCAAAGAGCCATACATTAACCATTCATGAACCAATTCTGCTGCTTTTTTTCCGATACATAAACTGTAGATAATTGTATTCTTCCAAACACACAATATCATCTTCCATCACTGTGATCTATTGAACGATGTAAGGATTAATTTCTTAACAATCTTTAGAAACGCATTGGACCGAGCGGGTTAACTTTCACATCCTGTGTTCAGTGTGGTGAAAGAGGGCATGTGTAAAGCTCTGTTGTCAGACTAATGGCGTGGAAGAAATTAATTAGAGTAGAAAATGACGTCTCCTGTCACTGCAAACAAAAACACTTCATTTGATTTTCTGAGCAGAGCACACAGACCCCGGGAGATGGAGGAACTTGCTCTATTAAGCCACAAATTATCTCAGAGAAACTCAGAGAAGTTTTGATTTTTAAATTTTTTTAATTATGAGGTCCTCAATACAACCAGAGTTGATGAAAACTGCACTTGAAATATCATCCATATTTAAAAATTACTCTTTAGCCAAGTGTTTTCTCCCTCTATCCCATCTGTGTAGTAAAACCAGGGACAATTTCATGTCAATAAACTAGGAAATAATCTCACTGCTGCAAAATGTATAGTTATAGTGTATAAACATGTATATAAAATACTTTCCCATATTACCCTTAAAGGCTGATGCAAAATATTACTACTACAGGCGCTAGCAAATGTAATTTTAGGTGTGTGGACCCCTGTCAAAAGGAGTTTAGAATAGGAATGAATGACGAGATGTGCATGTTGTGTGCCGACCCACCTTCAGCTTACTCTCTTTCTCCTTTGTGACCTTGGTGAGCAGTTTGGCCCTCTGCCGAGTGAGCGCTTCAATCAGAGCGTCACACTGAGCAACCAGACATGCCTCAAACTCAACGCCGTTCTCCTGTTACACACATACACACAGTACACACATACTGAGATTCAGCCTCAAGAATTTAAACCAAAAACACTATATACAATATATCTATATTTTGTTTTTGGTGACCTTAATATGCAACTTTTGTAGAAACACTGCTGCTGCAGATATAACATACATGAAATCCCCCCGTAGCAGATCTAAACAGGTGGAGCTGGGGAGGGTGAGGGCCTTCTGAAGTGTGCTGAATCTGCTACAGCAAGCACTAGCCATCTGCTGCATTAATAATAATATTAATGATGTGATTATATCAGATTTAGTTAGAACCTATTGGCCTGAACTGTCTAAAGTTTCATGACTTTGTATATTGTGGAAATGTGGTTACAATATAACATTACCTCTACACCCCCATCTGCCAGTGTTTTCTGAAACCTTTCCGCAAATTCACATAATTGAGTTTTATTTTTATTTATTTTATTTATTTTTGACTGGTTAATGATGCTTAAACAAATAAGGGTTATTATCTACAACCAAATCTATTCTAAAAAGTGATTTAAAATAAGATAAATGTTTATTTTTTAGTCTAAGCTGAAGAATTACTTTAAGGTCTGATTTTCGCAATTAACAAACTAGTAACTAATTTTTTTTTTTAAATTTTTTTTTGCTGTTTATTAATAGTCAATTAGGTAGTTGTTAAGTTTAGGTATGGGGTGGGATTAGGATATAAAATACAATATAAATATGTGCTTTATATGTACTAATAAACAGCCAATATGTTAAAAGTGATTTTTCATGAAAATTCTATAATTCAAGCTGGCCACCACCATATGACGTCATAATATGCAAATTAGGTGGGAAAATGTAATCCCTACATAAACATTGGGTCATCCTTAATATTTATTTTTAATTGACAGAAAGTCTCTATCTTTTATCACTTTTAAGATATAGCCTTTTGAAATTAATCGTCAAAATCGAATGTTTTAGGGAAAAAACTCTGGCGGGTTAATAATAGGCATGATAATAAATAGTAAGAACTGGTCACTATACTAAAGCGTTATTAAGAACTAAAATAACTACAGTAAAACCTAATAAACCTTTTCTTGGGCTCAGCCAGTGTTGTTGGTGCTGGACTCCCTGTTCGTGCAAGATGGGGCAATTATTATTTTTGCTATTCTGTTTGCTGTCTGTAGTGGCACAGAAATGACACACTTTTTAAAATGCATTTTGCAAAGCTGGCAGAGGTCAGTGGAGGGAGTCTGTGGTGTAGGAGTTTTGAACGGAACTAATCGTTCATTCACTTTGAGTTCGGTTGTGACTCAGATGTGAGACCTACACCCACACACTGGGGCTGATGGGACTGAGTCATTTCATCTACTACACAACGATGATGAAGAGAAGATGTCTGAAATGAGCATGTGTGACTGGTACATTTTATAATAAGAGCTCAGGCTTGAAAACAGACTATAGTGCTTCTGCAGGACTGGTCTCTGTGTGAGAAAGTGTGTCACGTTGAATTGAAAATCACTGATCACTATTGCACTTAAGTGCAAAGTCTGCTTACAGAGGCTTTCAAAGACAATCTCTTCCTGCTCGGCAGTATGAAAGGGCATTAAACTCTTCCCTCGAGTAAAAACAGCTCAGAGCTCATAATCCAGTGTTCTCCAGGCAGAATACAATTCAAAACTCATGACATCAATATGAAATGTATGGGGGGGAAATGGCATTGATTAACATTCAATACAAATGAATGTTAAGCTGCATCATTGTCATTGGACTATTGCAAGGACCCTCAGTATAACGTAAAATGCTCTCAATAACATTTTATTTCAACAATACATTCTAAAATATTTAAGTGATAATTAATGCTTCAAACCTGACATGTATGAAATATTTGTATACGTTTATTATGAATCTTATGTTTTATCTGTCTTCAGACCCCCTTGGAGATGTGCCTTGATTAAAAACCCCAGCTTTAGATTATCAAAACCTTTGAAATGCAGTGCATAAACATCCTAACAAAATTCATGTTAACATCTGACATATGGTATGTTTGTTGGATACATGCTGAACGTTATAATTACCCCACTTCATTTTTAACGAGGTATTCATTTGCATATTTAATGAGACACTTCAAAATCAAAGAGGATATGCTAATATTCAAGTGCTGCTAGCATGGCTGTTTTAAATCAGGTTATTTTACTTGCTCTGATGTGAAGAACATGTTTATTCCCTAGTGTTCAAAACGTATTTGGGGTTGTTATATGAAACTGAAAAGAACACATTCAAAACTGGCAACCTATATAAAGATTACTAATCATATTCACATTTTTAATACTGTGTTACCTGTATCTGCTGAAGCAGGTTCTTCAGCTGCACCAGGAACTCCTTGGCCTCCTTGGCTTTGTCAGACACTCCATTCAATGCCTGGGACAGCTGACACTGCACACATAAACATGGCTCAATGAAATCGTTAGCTTAACATGCTTTAAAATCTTTTCTTCTAAAACAATGTAACTTCAATTAAGTCAGTTAAAACATTAATCTATTCATGTTGCATAAAACAAATTAAATATTGTAGTCCACTAGTATTCACACTTACACTCCTTATACATCATCTCTAGACACTTTCCTCACATGCTCATATCATCCTAAACCTGCAGAAATTCATGTAGCACATTCATTGGCTACATCCCACTGAACATTCTACGGAAGTTCTAAGTGGCCATGCATTATAATTTTTTTTCCTTTTTGTTTTCTCGTTATAACGACTTAATTTTCTCGTTATCTCGACATAACGAAGTTCGTTTTCTCGTTATAACGACTTATTTTTCTCATTATCTCGACATAACGAAAGTTTGTTTTCTCATTATAACGACATGACAGTTTTGCTGTTGCCATAGTAACGAACTCAACTTTGACAGGCATCTGATGGACCATACAGGTGCTCTTACTGTAGCCTATATTTCAGCAAATTTTGCTTCGCCTAGGTAATAACGACTACAATACTGTATATAAATAAAGGCTGATCAATCACTGTTGATTTTTCCAGAGACAGTACAACGAACATTTTGTTTTTGTAATTAACATGTTTAAATGGCAACACCGCGAAATTAGAGCTGCTTGGATTAAACTGACTTTTAATTCTCCCTTTATTTGAAATAAAATTATATATAATTTGTAATGTGTAGTAGTCATTATATGATGTGGCAGATATCATGTGTGTTACAAGCTTCTGTTTGAAAAGAGCGTCCATGTGTAGGACTACGTGTGTGTGTGTGTGTGTGTGTGTGTGTGTGTGTTTTACATATACATCACATTTCTCATCAATATGGTTAACAATAAAGATTAGTAATAAGGAAAAGAAGCACATCAGCCTACATCGTTAAATCCCGTCCTACTGTAGATAAACAGAATACGGTGATGTCAACCTTGGTTTTGATAAGCAGTTATTTTATGACACAGAACGCGTTGGTGAAACTCATGCATCTAGCAGGAACTTAATACACAAAATATTCATATTGATTCAAGCATTTAACATTTATGAATTAATTAAATGTCAGTAATGAAGACTGCACAAATTATAGCGATCACGAGGAAGGTCCGCGTACAGTAAAGTGGATAGTGTACAACTCCCCATCAGTTATATTCAGGTCTATAGTGCCACCTGCTGGCGCAGTTTTGTAACTTCTTAGAGAAAATTAAGTCGTTATAACGAGAAAACGAACATCGTTATGTAGAGAAAACGAGAAAATGAAGTCGTTATAACGAGAAAACGAACTTCGTTATGTCGAGATAACGAGAAAATTAAGTCGTTATAACGAGAAAACAAGAAAAAAAAATATTATAATGCATGGCCGCTTAGAACTTCCGTAACATTCCCAGTATTCTCTACCTAACATTTCATGCATCCTAAAATATCACCTACCTAAATCAAACCGGCATTAATTAGCTGATATCCTCAAATTCCAATCAGCATTCCCACCATTCCTAACCACACCTTCCCAACAGATTCCCAACGTATTCAAAATTCAGGGGGTCAAGGATTGGCTGGTTAGCTTGAGCAGTCACCCCTGCTGGTACACGTCATAACTAAAATATTATGTGGACAAGATGTTAAAAGAAGTTGAACTCCCATTTTCTTGGATTTTTTTTTTATTTTACCACTGCCCACGTCGCATCTTTGTCAACACAAAAGTGCATTCTGTGTGAATGCCACCTAGCAATATATTCTACTTATGGTCCTTCACATGCGCGTCACATGCGTTATATACGCCAGAATAGGGTTAGATCATTCTTTTCTCTTTACTATCATTGGCATATTGTGTCTAACTCTGATGTTTGGTATCATTTCTATTCAAAATCGAGATTTCTCGAGTCGATTTATAAAAAACAGAATTGTGGCAAAACATTAAATTCAAATGGATTAATAAAATCTGAAAAATCGTCCAAACCTAGTTTCTACCTTGACAGCCTTCAACAGTTATCAATTATTCCAGATGTCACCAAACTCGGTCCTAAAGGGGCCGGTGTCCTGCAGAGTTTAGCTCTTACTTTCCTCAGCACACCTGCCTGGAAGTTTTGATTAGCTGGTTCAGGTGTGTTTGATTAGGTTTGGAGCTGAACTCTGCAGGACACCAGGGCCGAGTCTGGTGACCCCTGATTTATTCCAATGAAATAACAACAAAATAAAGATAAATACCCACTGCCCAGGGACCTAATGGGACCTTGATCCAGTCCTGCCAATCCAACATTTCCCACCATCCTCAAACACCTCCAAACGTTCTCAGGATCCTCAAACAGCCCATATCCTGTGCATCTTCAAACACCACCCAACATTCCCAGCATCTTCAAAACACCTACCAACATTTCTGCGGTGCCTCAAAACCTGTGCCCAGGGGCCCCACAAAACCATGATCCAGTCCTGCCAATCCAACATAACCCAGCGTTCTTAAACACCACCCAACATCCTGGACCACAGCACCATAATCTGGTCCTGCTAATTTAACTTTACCCTGAAACACACCCAAGATTCCCAGTATCCTCAAACATTATCACCTAAAGCACCTCAAGCTCCATAAAACATCCTGAACATTCTAGAACACCACAAAAACACCAACCCAACAACCCTGTTGAAAAAAAAAACATCATGTGTTGGTTAGGTATGTTTTGAACTGGTTTGAGATGGTCATGTGCTGGTCCTAACATGGTCCTGAGCAGGAGCTAATTGCTAAGGACCAGCTGCATTAAACTGGCTCAAACCAGCAGCCATGCTTCAAAACATACCGAGCTGTTTTTTCAACAGGGGATGCTAATCACAACTACCACTAAACATACTCATTAGTGCAATATGTCAAACAGAACTCTTTCTCATATTATTATGAGAGTCTTTTGCCAAACAAAACTAAACGGTCAGGATTTGAACGATTTATGTGTTGTATCGAATCTGTGCAGAATCGGCTTTAGATTACTGAAACACTGTCACTATCAACTTAATACCCAGCCACGAGAGGTTCAGAGCTTTACCAGACCTCCATAATCCATAGGCAGCAGCTATAAGATTATTTCAATATGATATTTTCAAAGCAAACAACAGCTTTGCATTATGGATTCTTTATAATTGATCACCTACTGTACTGCATGTGACAACTACTGTATATCATTTTAATCTGAACTCTAATAAAACTGGAGTGAACCAAGATGCATGACTCATTGATCCAGATTTAGTGGGAACACTGAAAAAACCTGAGTTCACCAGAGTGAAAGGAAAAAGGTGGCAAAAGGTAAATAAATCATATTTCCTATTCGACAAACTTTATAAATGTGTCTATTCATGTAATACTAAGCACAACGGCAATTGCATCATTTTTTGTTGTAAACACCTACTACACAAATGTTTTCCCATTTTGGATTGTGTTATTAAATATAATATTAAGGCCAATTATTAGATTGCACTGTTGTCAGCAATGTGGACGTTTCCCTGACAATTATATACTGCCTGTAAAAAAAGTATTTTTTCAAAATATTTATTCTTCAAAAATACTAAAATAACGGTTAATGGAACTGTTAAGGATGTAAGACATTTATAACTTTAGAAAATATTTCTATTTCAAATATAAAACTGATAAAATAATGATAATCAGAAATGTTTCTTGGCCAGCAAATCAGCATATTAGACTGATTTCTGAAGGATCGTGTGACACTGAAGACTGGAGGAATGATGCTGACAATTCAGCTTCGCTTCACAGGAATAAACTACATTTGAAAATATATTAAAATAGAAAATAGACACTTTAAACTGTATTAAATAGCAAAGTGACTTGCAGGTTATTACCAGGACAATGTAGTTAAAACTACATGTGTGTAAGTAGTAATTATTATTTAAATAAAATACTTAAATAAATACTTAAGTACAATACTAAAGTATTTTATTTTAGGCCGCCTAAAAGGTATTTTCTCAAAATATTTATTCTTCAGAAGTATTAAAGGAGCCATTAAGGAACCAAAATTATTAAGAATAATCAGAACCAAAGCTGTTAAATTTCATAAGATCTATTTTATTTTCTTCTTAAACACTGCTCACATAATACACACAATAAAAAAATCTCTCTGGCTTGACTAATGATCACTCGAGTCTGTGGAAAACACCCTGGCACGAGTCCACAGAGAAACACACACACACACACACACACACACATTTCCTTTCCACCTGCTCTTCTTCCTCTGGGTCTTCTCTGGCCTTCTTCGATCAGCAGGGTCTTAAATCAACGAAAGAAACACACACACATAAACAAACACAAGCACACACACAGACGTATCTCCTCGCTCTATTAACATGCCATCTGCCCGGGCAAGCTGTCCAGCCTGCTAACAAGACCCTTCTCACGGCCCACTTCTCCTAGTATGTGTGCCTGTGTGACGGAGAAGAAGAGACCAGGACACCGCTGGGGTCAATGATGCATCGGGGTCACGCTTTTGTGTCCACAGACCCTGTACAACCTGGCCCTCCTTTATGACACTCGGGCTAATTTCAACCAAAGAACCAAACAAAGAAAAAGGCTTGCTTTGTTAGAATGGTGTTAACAGACTTTAAAGTCCAAAATGTCACGTAGTTAAAGTTTATTGACCACAGTCAGTGCAAAGGTCGGTGGTCAGACTCACTTACACAGATGAGGTCAAATGTATTTCAGTCCTAAACATGCTGGGGGCTGATGAAGGATGTCTCAAATGTGCACACTTTTCTTTCGAATAATGAATGAATGAGATGTGTCCTCTCTAAAAGGTTTTAATGTTAAATCATAAAGAAACTAATAGTAATTTCACAAATGTCTCAAATTCTTAAAAGAGATGGCGACTCCTGTCAAGTCTGTGAGTTGGATAAAATAATATTACATATACAAACATTTTGGGGTCAGTTATTTAATTATAAGATGTTTATATTGTTACAAATGATAAATGCTCTTCTTTTTAACTTTCTATTTGTCAGTGAAACCTGAAAATAAAATCACTGTTTCCACAGAAATATTGAGCAGTTTTCAACACCGATAATAATAATAAATGTTTCTTAAACAGCAAATCAGCATATGTGACTACAAAATCAGTTATAAGTAGCACGCTAGCATATTATAAGTAGCATAAGTAGCATATTTTTAGCAATAGCCAAAAATACATTGTATGTGTCAAAATTATTATTATTTTTCTTTTATGCCAAAAATCATAAGGATATTAAGAAAAGATCATGGTCCATGAAGATTTTATGTACATTTCCTGCAGTAAATATATCAAAACAAAATTTTTGTTCAGTAATATGCATTGCTAAGGACTTCATTTGGACAACTTTAAAGGCAATTTTCTCAATATTTCAATTTTTTTGCTCCCTTAGATTCCAGATTTTCAAATAGTTGTATTTTGTCCCAAATATTGTCCAATCCTAACAAACCATACAACAATGGAAAACTTGTTTATTCAGCTTTCAGATGATGTATGAATCTCAATTTCACAAAAGTGAACCCTACGACTGGTTTTGTGATCCATGGTCTCACATTAGAATGATTTCTGAAGGATCATGTGATGTGACACTAAAACTGAAGTAATGATGCTGAAATCACATTAATAAATTACGTTTCATAATACATTAAAACTGAAAATAGTTATTTTAAACTGTAATAATATTATACAATCAGTGCTGTAACACATTACAAGTAACATGAGTTACGTAATCAGATTACTTTTTTCAAGTAACTAGTAAAGTAACGCATTACTTTTTAATTTACAAGAAAATATATGACACCAGTTACTTGTTTTCCCATTAATTGACTGATTATAGTCTCATGTCCCCATATCGGGAGAAATCGGAAGTACATAGGCGTTGTGTACACTGTGTGAACATGATTCTAGACTAAATGTGAATGTGCATTAATTCATCCCACGCACAAAAAAACTGATTTAGTATTCATCAAAATGAATTAAAACAGTGAATGCAAACTCAGAATATGATGCAAACCTGCAATAATTAAATATGTTAAATAACACAAATGTATCTAATCCCATTTTATTAACTAATGTCTTAGTTGGTGACCTTTGATGATCCAGTTAAACCATAATAATAAGCAAAAATTACTTTAGATAAACTAACAATTGTGCTTCATTGTTTTGTTTTTTAATGCTGAAGAGTGTTCTTCTTCTCCTGTGTTCTACTGTACAGATGCAAATCAACTTTTCCTTCAGCCTGAGGTTTATTCATTAAACTTTTACATTTGCTATAAATAGAACTTCTTATATTAAAAACAATTAAGCCCTGCTCATATTTAAAAAGTAACGTGATAGAAACTCAAAAGTAATGTAATGCATTACTGAGCATAAAAAGTAACTAAGTAACGTAATTAGTTACTTTTTTAGGGAGTAACACAATATTGTAATGCATTACTTATAAAAGTTAAAATATAACTGCTTTACTGTCTTTTTCTTAAAGATAGTACATGAACATTTCATGAACATTAATAAACTTTACCAGCCCCAAACCTTTAAAAGGTAGTGTATATATAACATGCATAACATTCGTTATTATATTCAAGTGTGCAGTAGATGTCCAAGCTTTTTCACTGTATCATTTCAATGTCTAACTGGACAATTAACTTTGGGTTAAAAGATGTCAGTTAGAAGAATACATGCAGTGCAAAACTATAACAAAACTATGCTTTATTGGCCTTTTACTGATTTACTGAACAGTAAGTCTATCTGTAATGAAATAAAATAAAAAAAGATTAAAAAAAGGCTGCGCTAATATGAAATCAAACAGAAAAGTGGAGCTTCTTTATTTAGACTCTTGCTAAAAGACGGAGTGCTATTATCCCATTATCTACTTCAGCAGGGCAATGTGATGAAGAGCTGATGAGACATGAATTGAATTTCAATGCCAGTGTGTGTGTGTGTGTGTGTGTGTTTGTGTGTCAGGGACATCACAGAAACACGCATGACATTTCAATGACTGTTGTTGGTTGATTTTTTTTGACAGAGCAATTGGGCACTTGCCTTATCAGCATGTTTGCTGGACTGAGACTGTGTGTTTGTTTACTGTGTGTGTAGTCGTGTAGTGTAGTAGTGACCTTGATTGTGAGTCCTCGGGGAGTGTGCACTAAAGAGTGGGTCAGGTTTGCCATTACATCTAAACCTAATGCCTCTTCGGACTCTCTTCCAAAATGCAGTGAAGCACCTCTTCATAGAAAGAGACCTTTCAAGGCAGCATCCTAACAGAAATGGACCTTCATAAATAGGTCACCAGTTTTAGAAGAGAGACATTCTCCACTTGTGTGCACTATTTTAGATTAAAGTAAATCTATTGACCACTCAGCTAATAAAGACGAAATGCAATGTGAAGTCACAGTTTACGCCAGCAGCTATGTGTGTATAGCTATAAAAAGGACAATCACTACTTGACTGAACTAAGTGCTAAATGCATTTGAGATGCAATCACTTTCACTTTGGCTCACTGACATACAGTACACATTCATTACTTCAGTTTTAAAAATAAATGCTAACAGTAAAGATTTGTAACTTATTGATTTAGAACAAAACGTGAAATAAAAGTGAATTTCACTCAACCAATGAAATTAATTAGTAAAAAAGCCAACAAATGTAAGTTGGCTAATGCTAGCTGTGCTCCGTTGATCCTCTTTGATGCTTCCCCTGCTGTCAGATCAGCGACTCAAAACTCACACAAAGGGTTTCAATGTTTCACATCCATCTCTGATGATTTGATATCCATTCATTTTTTACATTGATGCTTACTGTATATCCTGAAATGTATATGCAGTGAAAACTCAAATGTCTTCAACTGTTTAGATTTTATATGCTAAAATATTTTAGTGTGGATTTTATAACCATCGTAAATTATTAATTAATGATTGCTTTGGACAACCCCATCTAATAAGAAAATGTAACTATTTTAGGAGTTGCATTTTTCAAATAAAGTCGTATGATTTCATTTGTACCAACACTTATGATTTTACAATTTTTAAAGACTTCTGAAAAAAAAAAAAAAAGCAAATCTGTTCCATTGTCTTTGTTAATAATGTAGTGATATATGAAGATATATGAAGCACAGCCCACGCTGAAATCACTTTCAAGCCAAGCAGGTTTCTGTTAGCTAACGAGGTAAATTCATGTCTCCAACTGAACCGGTTGCGAAATCTGCAAAAATAGTTCGAAATTCTGTGATAACGACCTGGGGTGCATTTCCCCAAAAACCGTAGAGTTCAATGGAGCTAACGGCTGTAGTTAGCAAACAATGGTTTTGGGAAAGACACCCAGAGCAGTTACAAGGAGGATCAAAATCATGGGAGTGAAAGCGACGTCCAAAAAGGGTGTTTATTTCGAGCAGATGTGCAAAATGTGTAAATAAATATGATGCTAAGAGCAAAGATTATTAATGAAAACTGTCTGAAACTAGAATGATGAGTGCTTTCAACAGTACTAACTCTCATCTTACATGCTACTTGCCTTTTACATGCTACACAGCTCCATAATAATCTCCTTCACAAGCTCTCTGTGGTGCGTGAACAGATCATACAAAAATGCACAATAACATGGATTCAACAGCAATTCACAAAAACATAATAGTTAAGAATGAACATGAAAGTATGTTGGTTTCAGAACAATCTGAACAGACAGCATTTAACTCTGTCTGTAGCACTCCTCACATGAAGGAGATACAGAGGAGATAGCTGGGTGCTAGCATGTTGCTAAGCTAACAGTATGTAACCCTGGACCACAACACC
This sequence comes from Carassius auratus, assembly GCF_003368295.1. Lineage (NCBI taxonomy): Eukaryota > Metazoa > Chordata > Actinopteri > Cypriniformes > Cyprinidae > Carassius > Carassius auratus. The sequence continues at coordinate 23,136,550 of NC_039262.1, forward strand.
AATCATAAGGGTCAATTTCTTGAAATTGAGATGTATACATCATCTGAAAGCTAAATAAATAAGCTTTCCAAGTTGTTCAAATTAATTCTTAGCAATGCATATTACTAATCAAAAATGTGTTTTTTATATATTTTTACTGTAAGATCAAATCGAGGGAACGCAATAGTAAATCGAAGGAAAGCAATAGTAATCGTGTGCATGTTTTAGTACATCGAGGGAATGAATTAGTAAATCGTGCACACGATTTATTAATTATTTTCTTGCATGTCATGTGCTGGGCTCTGTACAAAGTGCTTTACATAAATAAAAAATATGTAATAAATCCCAATATATTATGTCATCAATATCTTAATTTCTTAACCTGATTTTGTTTCTCTTCCTTCAAGAATCTTTAGATCTAGATTCTATTGGAAAACAGGACCAAATGACTAATGAAGAAAATGATTTTTTTTTTGCAGTGCAAGCAGCTCATTAGGTTTTGGAGCACAGCCTCTGTCTCTGTCTCTGTGGGCAGCTGTGTGATTAATACAGTACATCTGGAGGTCAGCAGAAGCAATCACCCATCTGACCCGCTCACACAAATCTCCCTATACTGATGACAACATCCCTCTCGTCTCTCCCCTCCATTCAGCTGTACATCACCGAGGCTCCATGTTCTCAGTGGAAAGAGAGAAACTCATTGGATGCATCAATTGTTAAATGACAGAACGTTGCGATGGTGCTAAGAAACGAGGAGCAGATCTGGCTCTAAACTGTGAAATGATGGTTATCTGCACATATGTCAATTCTTTAGCCATTTCCCCTGCTATTCACTGCTGTGTTCATCACTTTTGCTTTATTCATTCTGTGATGCTGCAAGACAATTTCAGATTAACTGCAGTCAGAGAGAACTGGAAATGAGTGTTATATGCCAAAAACACTAAGAGAAGCCCTGAGGTTTGTTTGTACTCATCACTCCAAAATATTTAGAGCAATGCTGTAAGTAAACTAACAGGTAATTAAATAAACTAATTAAAGATCACTGGAGGATTTTCACAAGAACATACTATTTCAGTTTTTAAAATATCACTTTCATTCAAAAATGTTACTTTCATTCAAAAATGTTGTACCAATCTGTACAAAACTAGATTTGATTTTAATTCTATGCAGCTCGTAGTGACCACATTTGTCATCATCCATAAAAAAGTTCATAGTTTTCCATTTGTGAGAAACGTTTGACAATATTCACTGTAATATGGATGTGAAACATTTCAGGAAAAGTAACCTTTCATCTAAAAAAAAAGCAAGAAAAAAAAATAAGCAGAACAGCAATTGTTATTATTGTTCGTACAGTGCTAAAATAATGTAATTGTAACTTTAAAGTATTTATACTTTAGACTGCTAGCATTTGGTCAACTGCTTTAAATCCATACTTATTTACATTAAAAAAAAAAAAACATTGAATTATTGAAAATTATACTATTAACAACCACCATTTAGAATCAAATAAATATGTGGGAACATTGCATCGGTGAGAATTTTGGGGGGAGATTTTATATAGACACAATGTACACAATTTCAGTGGTCCTAAGAATAAGCTTCAGAAAATTCTTCAAAAGGGAATGTATATATTATTAAATATGAGAGAGAGTGAGAGAGAAGTTTTGAAATGAAATTTTTGACATTTACAGATTTTGACCTGGACACTTTTTTTGTGTGGGGAGGCCCGAGGCTGTCTGTTCAGCCCGTCTGAAGAAACCACAGTCACTGATGCTTCTTCTCAGTTGTGTGGGAAAATGAAACATGGACGTAATATTCATGAGTAACCATGGAAACCTGCTGTATTACAGGACCCTGTACTTAAGCGTTGAACAGAACGGGTCACGTTTGTAGGAGGGCGTTTGGGGCTCTCTCTATATTTATTTCTCTCTCTTACTGTCTTCTCTATGAATAGCTGCATATCAAACCCTGCTGGCTGACCATCTTTGACTTCATCCGGCCGCACAGACACCAACAAAGTCAAAAAAATGTGAGCTGCTATTTCTGTATTAGAGGACAGACGTTTTCTTTATTTAATCTTTTCATTTTCTCAGAGAAACATTCCAGCTAGACTATGTCTTCCTGTCTTATTTGCTGAAGTCTGGTCTGTATAAAGATGGTTTCAGTCAGTGGCCTGAGTTTACTGAGCTGTTTCCTTGGTCACAGAATAACCGGCAGGAAAAAGCGTGAAAAGGGCTCCTTGAACACACACACACACACACACACACACCGGCGATGGCAAATGCAGGAGTGGTACTCCATATTTCAGTCTGAAACATCTAACCTACATTCAATCTGCTAGTGCGTGTGTGTGTGTGTGTGTGTGTGTGTGTGTGTGTGTGTGTGTGTGTGTGTGTGTGTGTGTGTGTGTGAATGCGAGGCAAAACCACCGTTGCGTGTGATGAAAGTGTGTGTGGAGGAGGAGGTCACAGCTAGTCCCACACACTGTATTTATGAATATGTGTGGAAGGAGACGGCATTCCTGCATTACGTGTCTAGGCTCTACAATCATATTAGTTTTACAATCAGATTTCATTCTAGTGACATCCACTGACATTTCCACAAACGAGATGTGTTTGTTTCTCCATTGACGGAAGACATGTATATTACATGTACTGATGTTAAAAACCTATTTTATTCTGTTTATATTTTAAGTATATATATAATGGATATATGTCCCTATGGTAAATTATAGCCCTGCTAGTAATAGTAAAAATAGTAAAACTGTAACATTTATTCAAAGCTCATTTTTATATTGGTCTAAACGTGGCTTCTGGTTTAAACCTGTTTTGTCTAGAAGCAATTAACTCTACACACTTGATTTCTTGCTAAGAAACAGTTTAATTTAAATGTATTTTATATATATATACACCAGTAGCACTCAGATTAGAAAACATTATTATAAGATAACTGTTGTGAATCAGGCTAAAGTAAAGCAATAACAGTAAAGCAATAAAGTAAAGTTTTGAAAACTGGCTGGTTATATTCTTGCTCAAATATGTATTTCGGATCATTTTTAACCAAAACAAGTTACAGACTGCAGTTTTAAGTAACATTTTAGCTGATGTCTAAAGAAATTTATGGTATGCGCTTTATAATAAAGACTACTGCGTTTACTTTTGATGAATGTTTTAGTCTTGGGAAAATACATTTCTTTGATTAATATTTTTTAACATATTAAAATCAAACCTTGAATATAATTTGAGAAAACTATACATTTGGCTAATACATCAACAAGTCAAAGTTTATCAGTTGGTCCAAAGTATATATTTTTTCTCACTGTGATGAAATAAATGACCTGAATCTCTTTTTGTGTGCAACAGCAGGTTTTCAGGCAAGACTTGAAGATGTCTCAGGTTTTCAGTGCTAGTCACATGAACATTTCTACATAAACTTGACTCTCATTATAATTTAGAGGACAGATGTCTGTGTAGGCAGTCAGGGTCAGGGTGATGGGTAGTGTTTAAGGAAGGGCTCAGAGTTCAAAGGTCAAGGGTCAACTAATAGTAATCCATTATGGGAGTGTGTGTATTGACTTCAGTAGAGTTCCACAGCAACACAACACCTCCTAAAATCCTCAAATACACACATGGCACTGGGAAATACGTCAATATCAAATCAATGCACTCTTAACCAATTAAAGTTGAGACATGTAAACACTAGTACAACATAGCATTTTGTCCCTTACACTGAGGCCTATTTATGCCCCACAAAATAAGTAACTGTGACTTTATATTTTGTAATTGCGGCTTTATATCTCCCAATTACAACATCAGTTCACATAATTGTTACTTTGTTTCTTGTAATTGTAAAATTATTAGGGCTGCCCTCGACTAAGGAATCTTTTGGTCGACTAGTAGTTGTTTATTTGACACATTTGTCAACTAAATCGCACGTTTTTTAATAAACCATTTCAGTCATTATATTGAGCCTTTAGTTGCCTACATAGCTTAAAGGGACAATAAGTAACTTTTTAGGTATTTTATTATCTAAAATCAATATTTTTATTCATAAATATGCCCTCAATGGTGTACAAATACCTATGCCAATGTTTAAACTAATCCTCGTAAATGAAGAATTTATTATCTTTATATACATGGGACGGGTAGGTTGACGGAGGCTTCCATGTAGTTCCGCCATCTTGCAAAACTATAATAGCAGAGAGGGACAAAAAGTACTACACTGTTAAAAATTACCAGCATTTCACAATAATTAACAGTATTATTTTACAGTAACTTGTTGTAATTAAGTTTCCCTGTAATATCCCAATGAATACCTGTAAAAAACTAAAGTATCCTTGGATTTTACAGCATTTAACTCTTATTTTACAGTAAAATCTTGCTATCTAAAACCTACTGTTATATCACAACAAGGTCTGTAATATCACAGCAACACAGTGTAAAAAATAAGTATTTCACAGCAGTAAACAGTATTATTACAGTGAAATATTGTATTGAAATTTGCCCTGGGAAGTCACATGACATAACCGATCTGTTTTGAATTGAAAGCGCTGTCGTCGTGTCCCTCTTCTATTCCGGGCTGAATGGAGAAGGTGAGCAGCATGCATGTTTGCAGCACTTACACCCATGTTATTTTAATATAATTATAATATATACTTTCAAATAAACGTTTATCGCATGACACAGTTCACATTTTGTTAGCAAGTGCCCGGAATTGTTGAAAGTTCTCTCACAGCATTTGCTAATAGTAGTAACGTAATGTAAGTTAGAGTTTCGCTATAATGTTTCATGTCACTATTTTATACTAGTTTATAAAACCATTGATGGGACAAACATTGCTATATGTGCACATTTCTGTAATTAGTCAAGGTTATCATAGATTAGCAGGGCTAACCGTTAGCTGTTTAACTTGAATGACTTAGTGATTCAAACGGTCCATGATTTTTTTCCCCAGCGGATATAACTTACAACCGTTCACATTTTGTTAGCAAGTGCCCAGCTTTTTTTTGAAAATTCTCTCACAGCATTTGCTAATAGTAGTAATGTTAGTAATGACGAGAGTTTCGTTATAATTTTGCATGTCAATATCACCGTTAAGACAAATTTGGTATTTGTAAAGTTTATAAAACCAGTAATGGGACAAACTTTACTATATATGTGTGCAAATTTCTGTAATTAGTTAAGGTTATTATAGATTACCGTTAACGTTAGCTGTTTAACTTTAATAACTTATTGATTCAAACGGTCCATTAATTTTTTTTTTCTTTTTCTTTTTTTTCCAGCAGGTATCCTAGTTACAACATGACTGAGCTAAGTTAACTGGAGTAAGTTATTCTCACGTTGTGTTGGACAACGGGAGGGTTTTAACACTAGGGTTCCCACTTGTCCTGATATGAATGAATAATAATTGTAAAAGTTGTAAATGCAATTTACATTGAGTTAGCAATCTCAAAGTGCTACAGAAAAAAAAAAACACTATATATATATATATATATATATATATATATATATATATATATATATATATATATATATATATATATATATATATATATACACATCTTTAATTTTTGACATCCGGCTAGAATTAAATTACAATAATAAATGATCATATTCTGCATTCAAACTGAAATTCTTATTGTTGGTTGCCTTTGTGTAATTTCTCATTTTTCTTTCCCTATCTTTCCTTTTATTATATCTTTCCTTTAAGTAATCCTTACATTAGCTGTACGCTTCTGTCATAAGTGCCACAATGGTGACATGTTTTCTAATCATCCCACCCACATTTTCAGGAGCCATCCAAAATCATTTGGCGACACTGGCAAGCACGGTGATACTGATGGAGACGGATGTCACTCTCTTCTGCAACATGTAAAAATGAGAGTGGAGTAAAAAAATAGGAATAAAGCTCTTGCTCAATGCTGCAGAGAAAGAAGACCGCTCACTGGAATGGCAGGAGAGGCCAGACTGGCAAGAGGTCCTGTTGACCAATACGGGTATGTGGCAATATGTATGTGGGAATATACATGTAAAGTCTGTCAATATTTGTTTGAAAGCATTGTATATGACCATGAATAACACTGAAACAGGACAAAACATACTTTTCTCTTGACTAGTTTATTGATACTTTGACATGGGCCCTTTTCACAGCAATCATGTTGCGATGTTAAAAGTGTAGTAAACACAGGTGTAATTACACCTAATCTAATACACCTGTGATTATGGACTTGTTCCATTTAGGATTTATCTGAGCCAGGGCGCTGATATTGTGCATAGTAGCTCTCTGGCATGCATGGTTGTGATACACTAAATACATTGACCTTTAAGGGATATTCCACCTCCCCTTGAGTAAAACAATTGATTTTTACCTTTCTCCCGTTCATCCAGTCATTCCCTGAGTTTGATACCACATATAACTTCAGCCTAGCATAGATCATCGGATTGGATTAGACCATTAGCATCTCGCCCTAAAAGTGACTAAGATTTCAAGAATTTTTCCTATTTAAAAGTAGTTTCTTCTCAAGTTAGAACATGCAATAAAAATAGGGGAAAATGAAATGTGGTGATTTTCTAGGCTGATCTGACATGGAACTATACTCTCATTCTGGTGTAATAATCAAGGAACATTGCTAACTTACCATGGGCGCAGTGATATCACACAGCAAGAGACAACTTTTAAATAGGACAAATTCCTGAAATCTTAGTCACTTTGCGGGCGAGATGATAATGGTCTAATCCGATCCAATGATCTATGCTATAGGCTGGAGCTATACATGGTATCGCCAGACTAAGGAAACTGCTGGATGAACGGGAGAAAGGTAAAAATCTATTGTTTTACTTGAGGGGAGGTGGAAAATGAGCTTAATTCCCCAAATGGTAGAATATCCCTTTAATTAGTTTGATAAAATACACCTGTGTTTACAACACTATTACACTGTAACATAACTTCTGTGGGATGGGTCTATTTAAACAGTCACAACAGGGAATCAAACTGCTGACCATTCAGTCATGAGATGACTTGCTCCAACTTCTGAGTTATAACCATCCCCAATAGTATTGTTACTCTGTGATGCCCACTCCTAGGTGTGTCAGGTGGGGCCCAGCAGATTTGCCAGAGGGGGAGACCGAGGCAACGTTGGAGAATATAAAGAGGGATCTGCTGAACATCTACTCAGGCATGCCATCTACTCTCTTTTTGGGTAATTTTGTTTAGAATTTAGTAATTTGTCAAGATCTGAACACTGTGTGTGTTGGGCGGCTACAAGACCAAATTGTTACTTGGGTACTAACAATACATTTGTATGTCTGTGTACACAGAGGAAGGAATGAGTGGGGCAGAGAGAGCAGAACCAATGATGGAAAAGACATGCATCATCCTGCGGAAGTACCTTAACAAAGTGCCTGCTGCAGTGATGTCTGAGATCAAACAGGAATGGCCATTTCTCTTCTCTCAGAAATGCCTATTCTCACACTTAGACCTCCTGATGGACGTTGATGTCCTTCAGAAGCTACAGGAGGCAATTAGTCGAAGAGGACAGACCATCCTGGATTACTGTGCAACACTGGACAACCCAAAGATCCGTGATGTTCTGGCCTGCTATGATCCAGACTCTGACAAGGCTGCCTGCATCCTGCTGCTCCTAATGTTGTACTTCAGAGAGTTTGATGCTTGAAGTTCATGTAAGATTTTTTTATTCAAATATTTAAAATGCAAAATGAGTGATTACATTATCAACATATACCTCGCATGATTTACTACCTCTGACCAATGAACATTTTTCCTTTATCCTAAATCCATGCTATTGTGTGTTAACTATGTTACAGCCATGTGCCACTGCTGTGGACGTCAATACTGCAGAACTCCCCGGAACCCCCTGCTTGATCATTCAAGGTAATGTTACTTTGATCTAGTACCGATATTTCTAACTCATTATTTTGTTTTCATTCTAGAAATCTAAATGACCACAATAAATAATAATAATTACATTTGTATAGCCCTTTGTATCTTAAGCAGATCCAAAGTGCTCATAACACATAATGTTGTATCTGTTCATTTCAGGTGACATGATGAAGCCCTCTGGATGGCTTATATCCATCAAGGGACATGTCGTGATGGGCCCACACCCTTTATTTTTACATGGAGTAGCACTTTCTTCAGCAGCTATTACGTATTCAACCTTGAGTATCCTACCACTGGATCTTCGACGCTGGAGTTCATTCAAAGGTATTTTATAAAGATCACGTTTAATCTTGTAATTCACATTATAGTACAGGCTTCCAACTCAATGATTGTCTTGAGGGCAAAAATGCTGACAAACGAGGTACATGAGGCTAGCCTGGTGAGACCATCCTGATCTCGCAAACTCATTCAATTTCGCTCTGCAGATCAATCTGGGTTTCTACACGTTATGCTGACAAAAACCTGCCAGTCCAATCACAGCTATTTATTTAGTTTTGCTACCTCTCATAGTAAAAAATCAACCACTTTGCCTAATGCTAACCTACCCTGAGGCACCATGGCTAAAAATGGCAAAAAAAAAAAAAAAAAAATTATGGCGAGAGTAAGATCTAACAAGTTTTTAATTATAAATCTATTAGGGTTCTATGTGTGGAAAAAGCACAGCAAAAAGCACACCTTGATAAATGCTGTCTGCATACATACTGTAAGTCTATTTAAAACTGAAACTATCTTTGTTTATTAACAGGTGCTTCCTGGGCATCAATCCTGAAAGAGGCTCAAAGACCAAGAAGCGGACAACTATGAACCCTCATGTGAGCACCCTTTTGAGGAAACTTATTGACTTTGAGTGGGCACCATAGGTTTTTTTTTTTTTTTTTTGCAGCGGTAGTTGTCAGGCTCAGTTTTGAGTAGCCTTGTTCTTTTTGTAATTTTTCCAGACAACTTTGCACTACAATGCTGTTGCGTGTGACTCTTGAAGTACTTGGCATCTGCTGTACAATTGAAAAATATTTTTTTCTTAATAAATATGCCATTGGGCTAACGTTGACTTTACCTCAGAGTTGTTTGTTGGGGGGAGGGGGTTAATTGTACAATGATTGTAAATTCACAGTAAATGGAAGCTTCATCTGCATTACTTTTACAGTAAGTTATTGGACAATTTTAGCATGACTTCCACAGTATACATTGTAAATTCACAGTAAAGTATTGTCAAATTGTACATTATTTTCACACTACACACTGTAAAAGTACAGGGCCTTGTTGTAATGATGTACAGCAAAAGATTGTAATTCCCCAGTAATGTACTGTAATATCACAGTAATGCTGTGTCACTGAAGCTGTGAAGTTACAGTATACAGTTGTGCTTTTACAACAATGCATTGTAATATCACAGATATAAAATTACAGTAAATTGCTGTGACTATATTTCACAGTATATTGCTGTAATCCTTACTGTGAAAGTCATGCAAAATTTATCCAATTATTTATTGTAAATTTACAACGAAAAATTTTGCAGTGTAAGCCAACGCGTTTCCACAGCGCGTTTTCGGTCAGAGCCAGAAACGCAGGTGCAGAGCAGTGAGAGGCGCTTGAAACTGCACCGGCAAGTTTAAAAGTCTGGATTGCATTCTTATAATGGACCATACATATGCCGCGCCACAGGAGAAGAAAACATAGTCGCCAAAACAGTCAAAAATAGAACGTAAAAGGAAACGTGACCGTAGATTACAGAAAACAAGAGTTAATGTCGGGGAAGCTTTTTCTAGGTGGAAAGAGCTAATGCTTGATAAAGATTTCAAAAGAGACGATGAAGTGGCCTGTTTTCTTCTCGACAGGTAAGTCAGTGTTACAATCTATATTACAATATTTTTTTTATATCTAACAATGCACATTATTCAGAAAATATAACGAATAAAGAAGACATAACTACTAATTAAAATATTTCATGTTTTCCACAGTCAGTAATTCATACTGTAACATTCGTTTGTTTATGGTCATGTTGCAGTTTGCTTGAAATAACACACCTGTTCACCTGAAGGAAAACTCGACGAAGTGCTATTAGAAGACATCCTGTCAAAGCTTTTTGGTACATATCGCCTACCGTAGATGCAACGCGCATTTGAAAAAGAGAGGCGCTGGAGAGCAAAATTAGTTTGAATGCAAAATACAATTTCACCACTAGATGGGAGTAATTCCTACTTAGTGTCCCTTTAATATACACTCAAGCACACGCATAAAGTTTGCCACAGTGCACCAGCAGAAGTAATGATTATGAATGTGTCAGGGAAAACAGTATGGATTATCATTTTAATAATAAGATAAACTAGTGCTTTCTTTGTTTTCAGATACAGAGATGAAGTCGGAGACACTGATTGCACAGGAGTGATGCACCTTTATGCAGGTTTCATATGAAATACATAATCTGAGAATATTTGTTTTCCTTTTAAATTGGTTCATTGGTTCACTTCACTCTCTATATGTATATTTTTAATGTCTGTAAGGCAAAGATGCACTCGAGTTCACAGAGACCAAGACGGCAGAAAGCGCATCCTGTTTGCTTTCATTATTTTACAAAAGCACGGTATTGTGAGTGCACACATACATACATTCACAGAACTGATTAAAGACTAAATATTTAACTAAATATCAGAGTGTTTGACAGAGATACAGTAGAAACATTATGTGTGGTTTTGCATTAAACAATGACCCAGATCATGAAATACATGTATTAGCCTTAGAGTAAGGGAAGCTTGGGAAATATCTTTACTTGATGCTGAACATCTCTCTTTAATCCAGCAATAAAAAATATAGTCAATGTGATTTCTTGCTTCTGAACTATCGTAATGGATGTAAATCATTAGACATCAGTACTTAAGACTGCAATCTAATGCTTTATTCACAAAATCAACATATATGTCCCACCTTCTTGATTCACAGCAAGTTTTCAGTGCATAAATGACTAGCACACTGTCACAATCACCACTTTAATGATAAAGACCCAAAAGCGTTAAAGAGATTCACACTAAATTCAGACTAAAGGTTTGTTCTAATTGAACCGATCTATCTGACAGCTTCATGCAATACGTGTAAAATGATCTGTTCTGTCAGCTCCATCTGAATCCATTAAAGTGCATGAAGAAAAACAGAGGCCCGGCGGGACGGTACAATTTAGACTGACTCATACACACTCACGCAGTTCCTCCCCGCCTACAATAAAATAGCACACACACACCGTGACTCTCTCCATCCACTATTCACAAGCTTTCCTCAATTCCTCACACACATACAGTACAGAGCATAATGCACTTACACTGACCTACTCACACACACACACACACACAGAGAGAGAGAGAGAGAGAGAGAGAGAGAGAGAGAGAGAGAGAGAGAGAGAGAGCGGAGCTATTCCAAGGAAGTTCAAATAACACCACACTGAAAAGTCACTGACGGGGAAAACAATCTGTCGTTATTCACTCGCAATCATGTCAAACTTTTATGTTGTTGCATATGGATGGAAAACAAAATGAGGTATTAAAAAAATCTGAACATTTACAAAAAAAAAAAAAAAATTCTGAAAATCATTATCTTTAATGGACCACAGCAGGGGGTCCAAATATGGCAGTGACATGATTCTTAAAAGTTCGATATAAAATAATTGTGACCCTGGCTTTGAAAACTTAAAACTAGAGTCATTTTTTGTGATTTACTGTTTTCTACATGAAACTTTCTGTGAAAATGTAACCGTGATATCTTTACTGGCTGAATAAGACCATGTCAAAGATTGAAATCAGAATGAAATTAATGACTGAAATCAAACGTTGATGCTTGTTATCTCTTAATTAGATTTTGAGACAGTAGTCTGGATTTCATAGAGAGGTCACAATTTCTTTTATAAGATGGGGTTTTTTTTAATGCTAAATACCAACTTGTTTTTATTTACTTATTTACTTAAGGAAGACGAGTAGCTACCTTGGCAGCACCGTGGTATTCTTGAAAGTACGTTTTTATTATACCACACAGTGCATCAATGTGTTAGTTACCTTGTGCTGTTTCCACATGGCGGCCAGGGGCTTCACGTCGTGCTTGCCGTGTTTGCCCTCCTCCAGACACTGGTAGCACACGGGGGTCTGGCAGCTGACGCAGTACATGCTGTAGTTCTCCGCCTCGTGGTCCACGCAGGTCACCTGTCTGCGCGCGGACGCGGTCCCCGCCTGCGCTGGAGTCGGCGGCAGCAGCCGGTGTTTGGCCAGCGGTCCGCGGGAGGGGTGGCAGCGCTGCTGGCACGGAGCGCAGTAAAACACATCGCACTGCTCGCACATCACCGTGGCGTCCACCGGGTTGCGGTCGCACAGCTGGCATTTGACGGAGGCGGCGCGGCTCTGCTGGTAGCGGGACACGATCGCCTCCAGCAGCCGGTTGCGCTGGAAACCGCGGAGCCCGCGCTCCTCCAGGGACACGCTGCGGTGGCACAGCGGGCAGGTGATGGAGCAGTGGCGGTGCACCGGCGGGAACACGCGCACTCCGTTGGGAGACTTCAGGCACGGCGTGTATGAGCCGTAGCCGCTGTCCGTCTCGCTGTACATGCTCATCTTGTCCATATCCAGATAGTCATAGTCCGAGGAGCATCGGTTCTGCGGTGGGGTCTCTCCCTCCGGGGTCTGCACGATGATATTCCGGGCACACGCCAGGCAGACATTATGAGAGCACGGTAAAATAATCGGCTCCTTAAAGAGAGAACCGCAAACCGGGCATTTCAGTTCTTCTTCCATCGCGTCCATAAACCCACTCACACACGTTCAACGAAATCAGAGCAGCACTACAGACGCGGACAGCTCCTGTTACCCGCTCCGCGCATGCGCAGTGGAAGAACGGTTGTGGGCGTTGTAGTCCCTATTCTGATACCCGCCGCTTCTGCTAACCATATAAAAACTACAATTCCCGTAGTCCGCTAATTAAATGCGGAGAGAGGAATTTGTATTATCTGTCCCGTATCCAAGGGTCATAGGTTTGGGATGGGAGGGGGGGCTAATTTGCAATTTAAAGAAGCCCGTGTGTAAACATCCCCGTCAAAGGAGGACAGGCGTTGTAATTGTGCTGGCATCCGAGAGAGTTGACCAGTAGCCTATTTCTGTGAGTGGCCGTGAATAATTAGAGCAAGGAATTGTTCACAGCTTGCATCGGGCTGCTTACAGTCCACCCTGCCCACACAGTCTAATTACAGCACAGAATTAATGAGCCCTTCATCACACATGCATCACCACACCACCTTATCTAATGATTGAGTAATGGGGAAAATATCACATTCACATAAAAAATAAAAGGAAAAATATTATACTCATAAAAATGAATAATGTACATTTATAAGCATTAATAGTACCTTTTTCTTGCATTACATGAAGCTTAAAAAATATTTTCATGTACACACAAATAGCGAATAATTAAAATTTGATAGTTTTGGGTTTATATACATACTGTATATATATATATATATATATATATATATATATATTTTGATCAATGTCCATTCCAATCTAAACTAATAGTGGAGGGGTTAAAATATTTATTTGACAATCAGGGGCACAAAGACACTTGCTTTTGTTCTCTCCCACATGCCTGTCGTTTTGTTCAGAGGCGCGAGACTGATCTGTGAGATTAGGCTGGGGTTCTGCCAAGACCAAATGAACTCCTGTCATAACCCAGAGGGTGACGCTTACCTAGAATACAGGAAAAACAGCACCCATGTTGTTAGCATCACTGCAAACCAGACTGCATCAAATAGTGAACTCAGTCATGCATGCATTAAAATTCTTGTTCCAAATTGTTTCAAGTCCCATGAACAGTGCCAACACCTTAAACCTTTCCCCGTCTTATCATTTTTAAATTCAAAGTTGTCTGTGTATCATGTGTGGGGAAGGTTAAAACAACAAAACACAAAACAATAAGACCTGGCTAATATTTGATCAAGGATATGAAGTCTGTCAGAGAACAGAAACGGCACTATCAAAGAGAAAAGGATATATTTTAATAACTCTGCCAAGACTTTGGCTTTGGGATTTTTACCAGAGCCTTATTTTTATTGAACAATTCCCTGTACATCAGGAGCATTAGATTGAAAAGCTTCGACATCTGGAGCACAGGATCAAAAGAATACAGCACATTCATGTTAAGTCAGTTTAATGCACCTTGCTTTTTTAAAACCAAGAGTTTATGTGTACAGAAATAACACTTAAAAGAAAGCAGTATAAGTGTTTTCATCTTTACGTCTGTCTTGTTTGATTGAAATTACAAATTAAATGTATTTATTTAAAGTTGAATAGGGCAATCTTAATTTCCATTTACTTTAATAACATACTGTTCTTAATAAATGATTAAAGAACCAACAGCTGATCTCTCTACAAAGCACAATTAATACACTAAATATTACTACATTTAAGTGTTATACAGTTGCCATTTGGTTTTACATAGAAGCCTGTTTTCTGCCACAGAATAAAACAAAAAAGGCAATTACAATTTTTCCTCACAATTCTCACTTCTGAGAAAAACAGTTCGCAATATAAACTCGCAAAAAGTCTGAATTTCAAAATGTTAACTCAAAATTGAGATGTTAACTTTACATTTTAATACAATAAACTCACAATTATGAAATATAAACTCACTATTCTGAGAAGAAAAGCAAGAATTGTGGGGATATAAACTCTGCAACTGTGAGAAAATTGTCAGAACTGAGATACAAATTTGCCATCAGTCACAGGACTGTTTTACATTTCACTTTACAACTCACATTAATTTATATCTCACAACTCTGTCTATATCTTGCCTTTTTTTTCTTTTTCTCAGAATAGCAAGAAAAGTCTGAATTGAATGTTTTATTCTGAATCTTATTTTATTCTTCTGCAGTTGGATTTTTTTAATTCTCCTTTTGTGCTCTGTGTACAACAACATAAAGGGTTGACATAAAGGGGAGTAAAAAAAAAAGACAGATTTTTATTTTCAGTGAACTATTCCTTTAAAGAGTGTGAGTGGTTAGGAGTGCATCGCAACACCAAAAATGAGTCACATGAGTGCAATGTAGCGAAACGTCTTGAGATTTGAAGACCTCTAGTTAGTCTCCTTCTTTCACGTCCCAACTCCTGTCTTTTAGACGAGAGACATGGTGCTCTCGGGGTTGACCCTGACGGGACGCGAGCTCTTCCTCAGATCCTGGAGCTGTTTGGCTGGTTTCCCGACTCCCTCCTCAAACCGCATCTCCACAACAGGAAGCACCGTCTCGTGCAGGAACGACGCGTTCTGCAGAATAAAGGCCTTTTTCTCGGCCTCCTGCTCGCAGCGCAGGCTGTAGTCCACATGCTGCACCGCCACCAGTATGATCTCCCGCAGGCTCTCCAGAAACACCATGTGCAGCTCGGGGAAGTACAGCTTCAGCCCTTCCTCCAGGAAGGCCATCATCTGCTTGGTGAAGGCCACAATGGTGTAGCTCAGGTTGACCCAGCAGTCTTCTCCCGTATACTGGTCGAAACTGCTGATCCCACAGCTGCGCATTTCGTCCTTGAGCTTGGCCAGAGCTTCAGGGGTCATGAGGTTCATCCTACGCCACATCTCCTCGGAGTTACGATGCCTCGTTGCTTCTATGATGATGTCCTTCTGGCTTTGGAGAGCGGCCCTGATGTCTTTCACGAGTAACGACTGCAAGATGAAGGTCAGGTCCAAGCCGATCTCGCTCAGCTGCATGCAGTGCTCGCCGGCGAACTTCACGCACTCCGCAGCGGTGGACAAGCTCTCTTTGCTGTCAAACACCTGCTTGCTGAAGGCATCTACGAACATCTTCATCACCGAGCGAGACCAGACCACGAAGGCGGAGTAGCAGCCAGTGTTGCCTGCGAAATCGGTCTCAAACTCCCTGGCGGTTTCAAGCAGGCTCGTGAAGAAGATGTTGCAGAGCTTTTGGATGTAAAGCAGCGTGGCGCCCTCGATGCGAAGCTGCCTGACAGCGGTGTGGACGGCCACTGCTCTGTTTTTCAAAAACAGCTCACAGGCTTTCGTGGACTGTCCCAGGCGGACGAGCTGAGAGACGGCGCGCCGTGTGGCTTTCGGTCCTCCACGGAGCGAGCGATCCGGCGAGAGTTCGAACACCAGGACCTCGGTCAGCTGTCGAACACGCTCATCCACCTTCCTCCTCAGCTCCTTCACTCGTGGACTCACCGGCTGCTCCTTCAGATATTCGTTTAGCTTATCCAGAAGATCAACAGCACCCTCGAAGTCTCTCTGAGCGATGCACACGTCAAGGTCTTCTGGAAGCTCCTGGATCCATTCGGGACTCAGATCCACCAGTTCCTCCGAACCCAGAGGCTCGTCCTCATCGAATGGGTTCGAGGAGACTTCCTGTCTGACCGGCGACGTTGGTACTTCCTCCTCCTTTATGTTTTTATCTTTCGCCACTTTGTTTTTCTTCGTTTCCTCCAGAATCTCCAGCCACTCTTTCTTGATCTTGCTGTTCTCGGCTTTGAAGATGCGGATCTCGGGGAACATGAGGATCTTGAACATGTCTTTCATCGGAGGGTTGTCTTTTACGTTCACGACCGCGAAGCTTTGTAGGTCATACAAGGCGTTGTATTTGTATTTGACGGCTCCGCGTCTGTTGGGAAGCCAGGTTGCGATGAGCAGGCAATCGTTCATCAGAAAGGCGTGAACCTTTTGGATCTGTGACATGTTGTCTGCGTCATACTCCAGAAGATCCCCGTTATAGACCAGATATCTGCCCGGGGTTTCCATGATGTTCTTGCATCCCTCCACTTTTTCCAAAAGAGTGGTGAGGGTTCTTTGTTTGACCTCTTCGGTGTCCTTTGGGAAGGCTGCGAGCATCTCTTTGGCCGCTTGGTCTTTATCTGTGGACAGGAGAGACTGTGTTATGCTCTCCATGATGCTCTTCTGCTCAGTGAGGATGTGGCTCAGCTGATACATCTCACTTTCCAAGTAAGAAATCTCCTTGGCTGTTTCAATAAACTGCCTGTAGTTTTTATAAACATTTTTCTTCAGGTTTTGCGCGGTTTCGTCGGCGAGTGTTTGTATTTTCTGACGGTGTTCTTGTAGATCGCGGTCCCCGTCCGACTGCTGCGAGAGCTGCTTCACGTACGACTGAGGATCAAAATTAGGCGATTCCAGCAACTTACGCAAACGGTTTCCAGTGTCTGCCATTATTTTTCGATGTTACGGCGAAAATGAAACACAAATGTGAGGATAATTGTGTGAAAATCAGGCTGTCATTGCAGTTGAGCAGCAGAGCTGGTCACTTCCTCAACAGGAAACGCTCGACACCTCCCCGTGACGTCACATCACGAGACGAGCGAACGTTTCAAAATAAAATCGGCTGAGTAACTGTCAAATGTATGTTTATACGTGTTATATTTTAATTCATACACTTTATTGCAAATGTAGATTTATATATACCACCACAAAATTATGGTTTGTTATGATCGGACAATATTTGGTCGAGAAAATCTTGAATCTGAGGGTGCAAAAAAAAAAAGAAAAGCCTTTAAAGTTGTCCAAATGAAGTCTTTAGCAATGCATAATACGAGTCAAAAATTACGTTTTGATATATTTTCGGTAGGAAATGTACAAAATATCTTCATGGGACATGATCTTGACTTAATATTCTAATAATTTTTGGCATGAAAAAAAAATTGACCCAAACTATGTATTGTTGGCTATTGCTACAAATTTAACATTGCTAATTCTGACTGGTTTTGTGCTCAAAGGCCACATTTTATAAATACAATAAAAGTTAGTTTTCTTTATTTTATTAAATATGTCATTATGCCCATCTGAGTAGAACACAGAAAGACCAAATTAAATGTTCAGAGTTGCAGAAGTATCCAATATTCATTCCAGTAATTAATAAATATTAAATATCAAATGATAAATAATTGACAAATAGCAAATAATTATACGATTTGTCGTGGTTTGTGGTTTGTGTGGCTCTAGCAACTCCGTGCAACTATTTTTATTGGTCACCATTTTACGTCTCCAAGAGAGAGAAACGCGTTCAAGTGGTTGTTATTTTTGTAGCGTTATTTTAATCTGTTTTTTATATATATATATATATTGTAACATCAACACGTCTCCAATGTTGCTCTGTTCATACATATAACGTACCATTATAACAATTAAGCTTAAAAATGTATTTCCCATCATTCCCATTTCCCAACATTGTGTGACTTCACGATTGGCCAGCAGTTTGCCTCTCATAGGTCTCTAGTTGAATTACACTGACAGTTTTCTTTCAAAAATCCGAGACGTTAAACTTCATCATCACAGTCATGAAAACCCGCGATTAGACCAGAATCCACACTAAACCCTTCGATATATTCGGCGAGAGTGTCGTTGGTAGCGATTAACGGTTTCGTGAGGAGTTTTTTTGTGTTGATTGATGGTGTTGATCTGCTCTCGCTAAAACAGACTGAAGATGGAGGACGAAGACTTTTTACTGGCTCTTCGTTTACAAGAGCAGTTTGATCAGGAGACCGCGCTTGATGAAGAATCTCCGTCCAGTAAGAAGCGGAAAATTGACTCTGGTCTTCTGGATGTGATGTCCTGCTCTCAGCCCGGTCCAGAGAGACCGCTGTCCGTCGTGGACGAGTCGTGGGAGACGCTGGACCCCAGTCCGGACGTGAGAGCCATGTTCCTGCAGTTCAACGACCAGTTCTTCTGGGGCAAACTCAGCGGTGTGGAGGTCAGGTGGAGTCCCCGGATGACCCTGTAAGAGCCACACATCTCACCAGATCCACACTGAACACGTGTCTTTTCATCTGGAATTATATATCACTTATCAATTATTACATACCAAATGAATAGTATTTATTAAAAGATTGCTGTGGTTTTGGTAAGAATTGGTAAAATGTGCTTTAAAAAAAGCCTAATATTTGTGGATGACTGTGCTGTTGGACTCCTCAGATGTGCTGGAGTCTGCTCTTATGAGGGAAGAGGAGGCTTGTGTTCAATTCGACTCAGTGAACCTCTCCTGAAGCTCAGACCCCGCAGAGATCTCGTACAGGTTTGTTCAAACAGAATCAAAACATCCCCGTTTAATCCTTTAATTCTATACATATTTTAGTGTAGTAAAAAAAAAATAATAATCCAATAGATATTAAAATATTTTTATGACATAAACATGACAATAACTTATATTGCTAGTAATATTTACTGTAAATTAGGTTTAATTTTGTCTTACTGATTTATAAAATGTTAGAATAACATTTTGGAATAACATTGAATGTTTCAAGATGATTGTTTAATGTAGCTTAGGTTTACTAATGTTCAAATATTTTTTATTTTTTTTTAAGATAAAAAATTTATTTTAAAATGAGGAACTATTTTGTTTCAGTTATCTTTGTATTGTTTGTTTTAGGTTTTGCTCCCACTTTAAAAGTGACTGAGCTTTGATTATAAAACTAAGAATTTGATTATAATCTTACTAAGACATATTATTGGGAGATATCGAGTGACATATTATATTTACAGTAGACCTATATGCGTTTCATGTAAATATTCTGCTGTACTGTAATAAAAAGTTATTGATTTAAATTACAAGCTATTGGATTTTCATATATAATTAACTTTTGCACATATTTTTGCCCAGTTTTGGCTTCTGAATAAACTTGAAGTGTTTTTTTTTCACTATATACAATTATATAGACCATAAAAGTCTGATGTATCAAATATGATACAAAACATCAAACATTTGCAACCGTTTTTGGCTGCGTGAATTTTTTAAGGTTCAATAAACTGGATTTTTCAGGATATTATTTCATATGTCAGACTACATGTTTTGGTCATACTGTGCACAATTCAACACTGTTGACACAACACTACACCCTATTGTAAATTATATAACTTGGTCCATTTCTTTAGCATCTTTTTCTTTCTGTTTTAGGTGAGGAAATTTAAAATTCTCATTTACTTTTATCGTGTTGTGGTATGTGCCTTAAATGTATTTCTTGATCAGCTGCAGCTTGATTTTAATGTTACGGTTTCTTTCCACAGACTCTTCTTCATGAGATGATCCACGCTCTTCTCTTTGTGACTCAAAACAACAGAGATCGAGATGGCCATGGTCCAGAGTTCTGCAAACACATGAACAGAATCAACCAAGCAAGTGGCACCAACATCACTGTAAGAAGCGGATCCGATATTCAGTATTAAACCATATCCAGCTTGACGTCACCATTTCCAGGGTCCAAATGCTCTATCATATCCCAAAAGCAAACACAAATGGTGCTTAAAAAAATACTAATAATTTGTTGAAGCACCACCGAAAACCCATGATCCTAACCTTTACCTCCATACCGAAAGAATGTTATGAATTGTTGAAATATTAAACCTGACCATTAGTTTTTAAAAGCTTAGCTTACAGATGTGCTATGATGGTATTCTCAAATTTTTGGATCTGGAAACGTCTTGACTTTATGAGTGGTTGGAGTCTAACCTCGAAAATATTAATGACACCAATTTCTGTGATCACAGATATATCACTCCTTTCACGATGAGGTGGACGTGTACAGACAGCACTGGTGGCGCTGTAATGGACCCTGTCAGAACCGCAGACCGTTCTTTGGATATGTAAAGCGTGCGATGAACAGACCTCCCTCGGCCAGAGACCCCTGGTGGGCTGAACACCAGAGGACCTGCGGTGGAACATACACCAAAATCAAAGAGCCAGAGAATTATGGGAAAACAGGCAAAAGTAATAAAAATAAAGACAAGAATCCTTCCGGTGAGACCTCCAAGAATACAAAGCCTCCGAGCAGTACAACAGGTGATCCAGTCGATATTCCCACATTATGTATTATCTCTTTTCACACCAGTGTTCTTAAAAACGTTATCAACCACTGCCAGCTTTCTAGATAAGTTTCACAATATTTTCATTGGCCCCAGAATATTTTATGAATGTCTGAACATGCAACATGCATCCGTACCTTAACACCATGAACACACTTTAAGGTTTAAAGAACAGAAAAGCTCTCTGCCTTTGGTCAAACCAATTGATCCCACCCCAAACTAATTCCATTGGTTGAGCCAGTGTTGCAATATGGAGTTGATCAATCAAACAAAACATTGTACGTTGTACGCTATTCTAGAAATCAAACTTTAGCTTCAAATGACTGAACTATATCGTTATGTATTGTATTGCAGGCTCTGGCTCACAAGACATCAGAAATATCATTCCATTCAGTGGGAGAGGGTTTGTTCTTGGAGGGACTTCCACGAACAAGCAGAGTCAGAGTCCTCCTAAAGCACAAGCCGAACCTCTCGCCTCTCCTCCTGACTCCCCGCTCCTTCCAAGACTGCAGCCCGGCGAGTCAAACTCGTTCAAAAGACTCAGCTCAGGTGCATCGAATGTTCCCCGCAGGAAGTCTGTTAGTAACACTAATGCCTTCGTCAACGTCAACGGCTCGCCTGTGAGAATTTCCAAAGGCAATGACTTAAAAGGCAAGCAGAGGTCGGTACGAGATCTCTTCCAGGCCATAGTCCTAAAATCACCAGAGAGAGCAGTCAGTGCTGCTGGTTCCTCCAAGTCTGCCGCAGATGCCTCGACAGCAAACCATGCTAAATGCAATGGACCGTCTTCGTCTAGTGCTTTAGACGGGCAAACTAGCTTGACCAATAACCATCACTCATACAGTGCCACAGTGCCAAAGCCAGAGTCACATCTCTCCAAATATTTCGGTAGCAGTGCTCAGACTTCGAAATTCCAAGATTCCCAGTCAAAATCTTTTGGAAGCCCCCAAAAGCATCCAACTGGAACACCAGGTTACTTTTCGAAGCTCTTCGGAAGTAACCACAAACTAGGATCAGATGCTTCAAGCTCAGAATTCCGAAACACGGGCAATCCTCAAAGTTCACATGCCTCGGTTACTTCAGGGTCCGGTTCCAAGCACTTCGGGGGCTCTGAAAAGCCTGAATCCAACTTTCCGAGCCCTAGAAGCATCGGCAGCCCCCGGACATCAGGGACTACGTCTTCAGGAGCCAAGAAGAGATCATGGGATGACCATAAATCTGAACATATCTTTGATGACTTCCAGCAGACAAATGGCAAGTCCTCCACGTCCACAGTGCAGCAGAGAGAGGAGGTGGAAGACGCGGTTCTGCTAGTCAGGGATCAGCACGCTAACAATCCTGCGATCCCGATCACCGTCCACTGCCCCGTCTGCCACGTCAAAGTCCCAGAGTCCACAATTAATGAACATCTGGATTCCTGTCTGTCATGATCTCTGAGAGGAAGTACAGGCCAAAGGGCTTTAATAAAGCGCTTAACTGTGATATTCCATTGCTCAGGTATAGCTTGAAATAGAAATATTAAATATTATGTTATGTCATTGTACTGAGATATTTTAATTCCAATGCAATAAGCGACAGTTCTTAAAATAAATTTGTAAGTCATTTAAGTCTACAAAGTGCTTCATATTTTCTCATATTGACTTATTCTACCTCATTTTTGCATCATGGGAAGAATGTTGTTCGTGATTGACAGCTTAGTTGAAATTAAGTGAGTGGTTTAAAGCGGTGTCACTCACTGTGTGGGTTGATGTCCGCGGTTCATGTCGAATCAGCAGTACTGAATTTCGCATGCGTTGGCTGTCCGCTGTGGGATTTTAGATGTGCTTAGTTTTCTGCCAGATCAGGCTTTACAAGGTCGCTTTCATCTCTGTGTCATCAATAACAGCTCTGGCAGGTTGGCCATGATTGGGGGCGGAGCTTGTGCCAGCCATCTACTTTGTGCCCTAGAGGAATGCGCACATTCAAAAATGAGCCCCACCCAGAAGTGAATATTGGGTGTGCAGGTTAAAACCTTTTGATGTAATAATATTCAGGATATATTAAGTCAGGAGTATTGTTGTTTCAAAAGCAACGACCCACTTTTGAAGGAAACGAGACGAGTTCACGCCACTCGGGTTACTTGCAGATCACGAAGATGTTACTTTTAGCGTGGTTCACTTATAGGCCTTTGCGCATAACATTGATTTATGCAAAAAGAGGCAGGTCGCATTGATTTGTTTAGTCTTTGGCATGCTGCAGGCATTGCTGATGTCATTTGTAATGTATGCATGTCGTTTTAACATGCACTACAGGTTCTCAAGCAAACCTTGCTGTTAGTTAATGCATCATTCTCTGTTGGGAGTGAAACTTTGCACAATTTATTGTTGTTTAATTTAGGTGCAGACTTTTTGTTTTAAAATGGTTTTATATTGATACTATGTAAAGAAGTTTATTAAGGTTATAAATGTTTGTATGTTGATTTTGTTAAGTGGATTGTACGGAAGCCTGTTTCCGCCAATGAATAAAAAATAAAGGTAACCGTGACTTTTTATCTTACAATTCAGACTTTTTTTTGTTCTCAGAATTGCAAGTTTATATCTCACAATTAACGCAATTGCAAGTTATAAAGTCAGAATTTAGAGATAAAAAGACAATTCACTTGTTTTATTTTTTGTTTAGAGGTGGAAACAGCTTACATAGGATCTTCTATCTTGTTTTTAAAATTCAAAATTGTGCCTGATTTATTTTTGAGTCATGTTGCCTATAGGCTTTTGTAGTTATTAACTTTGTTGAAATAAATGTTCGATTGTGTATTTCAGTATCTTTTTATCTTTTTGAAACATTATAGTTGGTGAAAACTTAAGTCTTTTTTTGAGTTTTACATATGGTAATTCTGGTAATATTTAAAAAATGAATATGCTTGTTTGTAATTTCCAAGAAAGTATTTTTACAGAATCAAGTAAAATTAGGGCCATTCACACAACATGTGTTAGAAAAAAAAAAATGGTCAAATTTATTAGAACGTTTTGAAAATAACCGTAATGCCAAAAGTGTTTGATTTAGAATGTTTGCAACTAGTCTGCCAAAAACTTTCACTTTGAATGATTTATCTCAAGAAAGGCATGATGTTAAAAGGTAGAACTTATTATAACTTGAGCACTATTTTTTATTTTTTTTAAATGCTGTGTTGTGCTTAAGACACCGCGAAAGATGCAAGAGCAAAAGTCAAAGCACAGGTTCGGAAGTTCGGAAGGAAATTTTGAACATGTCTTTTTTGAACAAATGGTTTGATTCAAATGTCCGCAAATAGTTTGTAATGCCCGAAAATTTTCACTTTGAATTGTTTCGAGGTGAAGTTAAGTTAATTTTAACTTGACTACCATAATTTTAAAATGCTGCAAACAGACAGGACAACAATAGTAAAAGCGCGTTTACATAAAACATTAAGAAAGTGAAGTGCAATAGTAATAAACTGGAAAAAGGATGTTAATTTTTCAAGTTTAAATACTTTAACCTTTACCCTTTGATCTCTTTTATGCACACAATGCTGCGAGAGACTTGAGTATAACACGTTCATGTGTTTACATAGAAAAACAATCGGAAAATACAATGGTGGAATAGAAAAAATCATACTGTGTGAACGGCTCCTTATATGTGCTGTGGTCAAGATAAATTTGATTTTATTGAGTAAATAAATGAACAAGAGTGAAACAAGAGCTCAAGTTTTTAAAGATTAAGCACTGACTGACTAATGGTGTTTATTTCTTCTTCGGAAATGTGTATTTGTGTCATTTTATCAAAGAGGGCTGAAGGTTTTAAGAGTGACACAAACCACACAAATATTGCACATATATGTCTATACTGTTATTTTCACACCAAAAGTTATTTTACTTCCTGGACAATGATTGAAAACTGTGAAAATTATTTAATATTTGATCCATTTTACAGCATGAAAACATGGTAAATGGGTTTTACTTAATTTACCCAAGCAGAATATGGTAGTCATTCATCATAATGTGTGTCTTGTGTTGACACAAAAATGACACAAGAGCCAGTAAAAAGTGAATTGTTTGGATCTATATTATCATGACAGAACGTGGTCAGATCTTTATCTTACTGCACTGTTCTCAAGAGTATCCAACACAGATAACCGCTTCAGTCAGACTGCATTTCATATGTTCATGTGTTCATTGTATGTAGTTGTTTGTTGTTAAAGGAGACCGAGAAGTTTAGCAGCTTTGTCTTTGTGTGTGTGTGCTCGCACATGCTGTCTTTGTACTGGCCTCATGCCAGTGCTTTGTGTCCAGCTGCAGCTGTGTGTGTGTGTGTGTGTGTGTGTCAGAAGGGCGGATCCGTGGCTGCTCGTGCTCACCATCTGTCCGCTGCTGACACCTTTGTTCCGTGTCAGGATTCCGGCCCTGACCTCATCCTGAGTCAATACATCGGACTATTTCCTGCCCATGTGCTCCACAAGCCAAGGTCTGAGCTGCCATTAGAAGAGCGTGGTCTGGATTTAACTCAGTAATCAAAACACCAACGCTAAATTACAATATAACAACAGATGCAACACATTTGTATTTATAAAAGTACGTTTTTAGCACCTGATTAAAGTGAATATGTTTTATTGCAAAATGTATTTTTATTTAATTTATCTTTATTCATTCATCTTTTATATATTTATTTTTCTTGTTATAATTTATTATAGTTTTTCTCATTTTTTTGCGTTTTGTGTTATTTTACTTTGTTTTATTTTTCTAAAGTAACTGTTTGTTTGTTTTTTTCAAAACCAAATATACATGTGATGTACATGATTCTGAAAATGATCTATTTATTGTTTGTTATTTTTTCCCCCAAACAGATCAGTAACAAATAATATTAATTTCATAAAAAAAAACAAATCAAATTTAGAACACATTGCGAAATCTATATATATATATATATATATATATATATATATATATATATATATATATATAATTAACTCGTTTGTACTATTTTATATTTATTACGTTGATAATTTTTGTTATAATTTATCTTTTCCTTAATACTACTGTTTTTGTTTTTCAAAAAGGTCAGTAGCAAGACCCAATAATGTCATACATTTTATGAAAATGTAGGTTACCAGACAATAGCTCCTCTGGCTGCGCTTTGATCTGAAGAAAATATTAATTCAGAACTTAATTCTCATGAATATTCAATGCCCTCGCTGTCCGTCACTGGTGGCCACGCCCAGTCTGTCCTGGGTCTCTTTAAATCGACAGGAAGTGCGAGTTGAGTTCCAGCTTCAGATTATAGTGTTGTTCGCTGCGGTGGCCGTTACATGGGTTTTTCGACGTCAGGGTGTAAAGGTCTTTAAGAAAATTATCACATGCTGTTACTGTCCACTCGTCTGTGAGCAGAGCGTGTTATCTGTGGATGTTAGTATGAATGGTAAGGTCGGGAATGGAGCAGCGGGCGGTGTGCTGGCCTGTATCGAGGGTCTTCCGCCGCTGCCCAAGAGCCTGAGCGGACTGCTCAACTCCAGCGGCGGCTCGTGGAGAGAGATGGAGAGGATGTACGTGAAGAAGACCATGATTCAGGACGACTTGAGCCGAGGAAGGAATAACACGGACAGTGTGCTGGCCAATAAACCAGCAAACCTGGATGCCGCCCTTGCTTTGCTCAGAAAAGAGATGGTAAGGGTAACGTTACAGAATAGTAAGCAACAGCTGTTCTCTGACTGCAGGCGTTCATTTAATTACTTGTCAGTGAATGGGTTTTAAAGACGAATTACCTTTCTTCCCAGTCAACATTCTTAGAAAGCGTAGTCACGAATAGATTTTTTGTTTAACGCGAATCGATTCGACAGTTCGGAAGGAACAAGAATCGAAGGCGCATGTGAAGCCCAGATTAATCGATTCGAATGTTCGCAACTCGTCTGAAACGGCCAAAAATATTCTCTTCGAATGATTCGAAGGGTGACCGTTATCCTGGAAAATGTTCGATTTGAATGTTAGAACACTCATGTGATTCCCAACAATGTTTTCGATTATTATGCTCTGGTGGGCTTGTCATGCCCAATTAATTCATTAATTAATTTGTTTGTTAGTTTCCTTTTGATTCCCAACAGTATTGTTCGATTAGAATGTTCCAGTGATGAACAAAAATGTGGGTGGTGCTCAATGTCTAAATCAGATGTTTTGAACGCACTTATGAAGACCCAAAATGTTCGATTATACTGTAGAAAACTAGTGTGTGGTGACCAGAAATTTTCACTTGGGATTTTTGGAACGTGGCCGCTATTCTAAATGTTTAATTTGAATGCTTTAACATTCTCTTAGTCCGCCAATCGGAGAATGTTCGGTTTGTCATTTTTGATCAGTCTTGACTGTAATGAACAAATTCTGCAAATTGTATGTATTTTCTATATAAATGTTTTGAAAGTGAAATCGATCTTCATTCTTTTTTTTATAATAATTATATATATAACATTTTGAGCACTTCTGTGATTCCCAACCGTGTTCGATTCAAATGTTCGATTGTGCGAGTGAAGAACAAAAATGTTCGCTTTGTATTTTCGATTCCAGTGTTCAGTTCACACAATCAAAACTTGCCTGCGATGGCCACAAATGATCCCTTCAAGTTATTTGAATGTGACCGTGATCCACAAAAATGTTCGAAATGAGTGTTTGGTTTGGTTCATATATTCAGGACTAGTGTTGCCCAAATTTGTATTTAATTTAAATGTTCTAAATGCACAAAAATGCAGGGTTCCTACGTCCCTAATTTAAAAACAACCGGTTCGGTTTGGGTCTGTTTTGCTGTAACACTTGAACCATCACTGGGAAAGGGTCAAATCATTACAATAACAGAACAAAGCTCAACCTGAAGAACATAAGGTTTGGAATGCAAACACAGAATATGCATTATGTGAGTAAAAGCCACAGATCTATTTCAAAGTAAAAGTCACTTTGCTCTAGTGTGGAATGTGTTGTCCCTCTGATGTTTCCGTAAGCACTCATTCGAGTTTGTTTGCACAGGTTGGTCTGCGGCAGCAGGACATGTCCCTGCTCTGTCAGCTCTGGTCCCTTCACGAGTCCATCCAGGAGTACAAGGGCAGCTGCCAGGACCTCTCCGCTGTGTCCAGCGCGGATGGACCCTACGGGATGGAGAACGGTTATTTCGACGAAGATGAGGAATATTATACTGAATCCGGTATGACGCCAGCCGAGACGCCCGATGGAAATGACACCTCTCCTAAAAACGGGACAACCAAAGAAGGCTGGATACATGACTCGTTCCATATCACAATCTAAAACACTTGACTTTTATTCTGTAATAAATACAAGCTGTGCCATTATTTAGTTTGCTGGCATTGTTTAGTTTTACAGCAGACTCTTTCTACAGGACATATAACTGAGAATTATTATTTATTGTATGATATTATATATAGTATTATTTTTCTTCTGATTTAATCACCATTGGAAGTTTTATAGGATCTTTTTAATAAGGGGCGAAGCATATCATTTCATAATAAGGTTTACAGTAAATCATGTTAAACTTGTATTGATGGATTTCTAGACTTTAGTTTGATGCTTCACCCCTCTGAATATCGAAAAGTCTTATTTCTTGTTGAGCAGTCGCTCGCTGGGTGCTTGCAGAAGACGGGGATTTGTTTTTTTATCGAAAATATGAATTCTGAACATGCTGGAAATGCTATGTATTCTTTGCTGAACTGTAATCCAGGGTCTAACCAGCACAAAGATCTTGTGACAGCATCACCAAAACAAAACGCAATGTCCCAGTTTGCTCTTTGCATTATGTATTGTGTAACTCCTTAGGAACATATAGTAAATTGATAACCAGCTCCAGAACATTTCAATAGTATTTCCTTCTCACCTTGTGTAAACCTATCATAGATGGTGTATTGTAGATGTTTTATTTATTTCCTCATCATTGCTGCTTGGATTCAGTCTTCCGTTGTGCTTGAACTTCCTCTCTGTGCATATCATGGGAGTGTCATCCTGTCTTTTTTTTTTTTTTTTTTTTTTTGCTCAAATGACTTGCATAAGGTCACCTGTATTCATAATGTGAGATAATAAACTTTGTTTTGGCAAATACAATGCCCATTAAATACACCACAAAGATTCAGTGTGTGCATATCATAGCATGCCAAAATGTAAGCATTTTACCTCTACAAGAACACTAATGTTAGCCGAGAGATAATGTCTTCTACCTCTAATGTGTTTGAGCTCTGAGATCTTTTTTTTTTTGTCACACCAGCAGACACAAACAAGTAGCTATTATTAATAGCCAGCATTTACACAAATCCTGATTCAATTTGAACACACTCTTACTATATATTAAACATTCTGATGTATGAAAAATGTTTATGTAACCAGCAAGGCTTTAGGTGCTTTGAGTAAAATCAGCACTGGACTTTACACATCGTGCCTTGACGCACCTTGGCTTTGAATCCAGGTGTTTCTGCCATCTCTGCTATCATACAGTTTCATATCTACATCCAGCATCTTCATGCATCCATTTCAGTCCCTCTCATTAACAGAATGTAAATGTCTGCTCACCACCGTCTCATTATCTTCTACCCTGCAGTGATTTATTGC
Organism: Carassius auratus; assembly: GCF_003368295.1. Lineage (NCBI taxonomy): Eukaryota > Metazoa > Chordata > Actinopteri > Cypriniformes > Cyprinidae > Carassius > Carassius auratus. The sequence goes on from NC_039262.1 coordinate 23,165,901, forward strand.
TGTGATCCTGCTTGGAAATTCCCACTCGGTTTGTTTTGTAATTTGCATAGAAGTCAGTAAAAGTGGTTTCTGGCCTGTTTGCTCTCCGTGGTTGGTTGTGAAGTGATTTCTGCAGTTGCTGCGGTTCTGCGTACGAAGATCTGGTTAGATGGCGTTTGTGTTTTTGTTTTTGAATGCTTTTCCATTTTTTTAAAATGTATTTAAATGCAAAACATTGCATATGTGAGGTTTGAACTGATCATTGATACAGGAATGATCCTTTTGTATGTTCTATTGTGTGTGTTAGCGATATAAAATAAATGCAATAATGTATGGTCCATGTGGTTTTTATGCGTTTTAATGTCACTTTAGAATTTTAGTGTTCAGATTCTACATTCAATATAAACATCAGCATAATTATGAAATAAACACCTTTATTTATTCAAAAAATAATAATAAGTGGAGAAAAATGTGGCTTTTCAGAATAAGCGTTTGAGACTGTTGTCACATTACATTTTTACCTTAATTCCAGTTGTTTATTCTTCATTTTAAATGCAATTTTGTATAAAAAGCTCTTAGTCCCGTCAAATAATGAATGCAGTTGATAATACTTTAGCTTCATCCAATGATGCATTGTGGGATATAATTTTTATTATTTAGTATATTTGAGTATTTAGTGTGTATACTGTGCACAGTATGCAAATGTTAAGCGTAGAATATCAGCCTGACCTACATAATGCCAAAATGAACAGTATAGAGCTTACTTATTGCATCAAATAATGCAAAGCACTCCGTTTAACTCTCCATCTCCTTTTTGATGTATTATTTGACTATCCTGCATAACTTGAATCATCTGGCTAAAGTTCTTCAGTTTATAAAAAGGTGAGAAAGAGATCTTCTTTAAAGAAGCTTTGACTGAATGGTTCTTTGTGGAACCAAATATGGTTCTTCTATGGCATCACTGTGCAGAACACTTGAGTCATGCCCTGATCTGACAATGGGATACAAGTCACAAGTTGATGCTGAATAATGAGGAGATGAATAAGGCGCTCTGGACACCGCTGCGGGCCACTGATGATATTATGATCTTTCCTTCCTCACAAGTGTAACTGTGCTTTCTTTGATACCTGATATCTTAGAACACTTAATAGGATAGTACATCAATACTGATGCAGTTATACTGTGTCCTTCAGCTAAATGGAGGATGGATGCTCGTCTTCAATGTTTCCATATGAGGGGGTTTTATAGCTGTGCTCTAAATCTCTAAATCTAAATCCACACCTCTGAGTTTGGGCCTAAGCACCTGTTCAAGCAGATTGAGCTGGATTACTGTAATCGTTATTGAATGTGTCTGCGTCACGTTGACCGGGGATTTTCCTGCTCAAACTCCAACAAGTGAAAGAGACTGTAGTACAAGAGCCACTGCATGGGTTAATAACAGGGGAAAACACCTTACTGGGGAACCTTACATTCTCTACCTATTGGATCATTTCATTTCAGGACTTTTTTAGCATGCTGTTTTCCTCTTACACAATACTGATCTGTGAAACAGACACACAGAGATACTTCAGAGCTGAACCTAACCCTATACGAATACCAGAGCACAATCAAGCACCAAAGACACTTAAAAACCTGTTCTGGCTTGTGGACGCTCCACACTGACCCGTGTTTAGTCATAACAATCTTCAGATGACAAAATAGATCCAGTGTGCTTTGAATATTTCCACTCCATACACAGAAAAACATATATATATATATATATATATATATATATATATATAAATAACATATATAAAATATATATATATATATATATATATATATATATATATATATATATATATATATATATATATATATATATATATTCATCTCAATTATTTTACTTTCAAATACAGTGTGTTTATGTATATATATATATATATATATATATATATATATATATCAGTGTATACTCACACACACACAAACACAGTTAAGGTTTTAAATTGTAAATCTGAAAATAGATATTACAAGGTTCTCCTGCTTTGAGATTGATACCGAAAACAATTATGAAATTCGCACTCTTCAATGCTGTATACTAAATCTTTTCTGTTGCATGACTTCTTACGACTTGTTAAATGTGGTTTGAAAGTTATGAAATATGAATCTGAACCAATACCACAATGACTCAAACATATAGCCTTTAATAACCACAATCCCCCTCAGCTAAACTGTTACAAAACACTCAGTTTCGTAAATCAGTGCAAGATTTATTCATCAGAACAAGTTGTAAAGTTCATACTGAAGGCCCGCACTTTATGTAACAGGCATCAGTTACATCAGTAAGAAAGTCCATACATAAACAGCCGGATAAAAACAGATGGCATTCAGATGATTACAGTATGGTGTCGACACTAGTCCGCAGGCATCTGGAGTATAACTGAGTTAACGTCTTCTCTCAGCAGAGCTAATTGAGGAATTTGACAAATAACAACCTCAGGAATGTGAAGCTGTGCCTTCAAAGTCCTTTTAAACTGTGAAAATCACACATGCTCGCTCTCAAACTAGTTCTTCTGTATGAAGAGGATTCACAAGTGAAGACAAATGTCTGACATAGAAGCACGTAAAAACTCATAAACGTGGTAACCATAGAAAAGATAAACTATTTGCTCTCTGTGACCTCATTTAGTTTCATTTGGACTTGCCAATGAATTCCTTTGTACAGAACATCTTGATCAAACAACATCTCCGAAGTAATGATAGGCACGTCTCAGACGTCTTACAAGGTAAACAGTTTTGTATTTCAAACTTTCTTGGACTCTTAATTTTTCATGATGAAGGTTTTGCTTCGGTTCATAGAGCATCCATTTATCATCCGGACTCCTGGATTCTGGACTACAGCATTGACAGATGCAGAAAACCCTAAATGTGTCCATGACAAAAGAAATTTGGCATTTAAAAAATCTCCAATTAATGTCCTGTGAAGTGAAGAACAGTGTTTTTAAGAAACAAATCCATCATTAAGTCTAGGCTATTTTGCTTTAAACCATAGCCTCTGACCGAAATGCTAGTCCATAAACCATAATAACATTCCCTCCAGTGAAAAAGTACATCCTCTGTTGCAAATATTTTCCACCGTAACTGTTTTGAAGTGCTTTTGCTTATGAACAGTGCTTGATCCGTGCATATTTCTCTCCTGATTCAGACTAGACCACTTATTCACTGAATCAAACACATCCTAATGATAGCCTACAAACATTCATCTTGTGGATTCTTTGTTTTACTTGTGGATTATTATTATTATGATGTGTTTATCAGCTGTTTGGACTCTCGTTCTGACGGCACCCATTCACTGCAGAGGATCCACTGACGAGCAAGTGACGTAATGATACATTTCTCCAAATCTGTTCTCATCTACATCTTGGATCTCCTGAGGGCGAGTCATTTTTCATTTCTGATGTGGACAGTTCCTTTAAATAAACACTGTTTTGTTGATATGTCCCTATAACAGTGTTGGTGGACCATCTGCACACACTACAGGAACTGCTGGGGGTGGTTAGCACACCCGTGAAGACCTTACGCAAACAACGGCCCACTCTAAACAATACAGTCCTCTGTGGGAACGCACATGTGTGGGAAAGAGAAAGTGTTGAGTGTGATGTGGACTTTCCACTTTGGCTCTGGGTGTTCATGTGAATGAAAGAGTGTCTGTGAGTGTGTTTAACGTGTATGGCTTCTATAAAGGTTGATGTATTCACCTCTTACAGCTTGTGAATTGGAGGTCAGGACGAACAGTCGTACAAGGCTGAAGCAGAGCGGGGAGAAATCCTTCTCTCAGATGACAGCTGGAACTAACAGCACTTTACTGTAGCTGGAGAGCAGAGCGAAGGCTAGAGAAGAAGCACAGCAGCACTGCGCCGTCCAGACTCGAGAGAATGAACTACACAGCTGTGCAGAACACGGCCAACTCTAGAACAACACAAAGAACACCGGAGAGTCCCCGGGAAGTTCTGCACTGTCACATTATTTTATTGGTAATTATGTACATTATGCTAAAGTGCACAACATATTCTCAGTTTCTCATTACTGTATTGCAACCTTCTGCATTACAGTGCTAATGATAAATAGCAGTACATGTAATAATAGTAATAATAATAATTTGCTAAATGAAAACAATATTAAGGGTACAATTACTTAATTTAGGATTTTTTCCCCATTCTCATTATTCAAGACATTCTCATCTTTTACGCTCGGCAGAAGAAAGAAGCTCATACAGACTAGAAACACAACATGAGGGGGGAAACTTTAAATCCATGGACAAATTTATGCATGGTAAAAACAATCCAGACTGAATTTAATACTTGCGATGAGGATATCATGTTTTACCTTGTCATTTTCTGAGCATTATGTAGTTTTGGTACTGTATTTAATTCTGTATCCACTTGATTTGGGTTCTGCAGCAAAGCCAGTCAGAAAGCAGTTATCTAGATGTGTATTGTTTTGAAAACAACACTCATTATGTTTAGTTCAAGCCAAAGTTATTTGGTTAGCCTTTTATCTGTCCCGTCTGGTAAAGAGTCAGCTGTCCTGCGGTTGGAGGACCCGGACTGTGAAGAGGGGAGCGACCCGCCCCTTTTTCACAAGAAAATCCTTGTGAGTTTACTTTGCATTTTATTGCACTGTGTTTAATTATTATTTCAGGCCAAAATGAAAATGAACTCTCATTTTGAGAGAAGTGAACCTTTGAAGAATATTGACTAAGTGACTGGGTTCTGGGGCTTTTAAGCTTTAAAATGATGATAATAATAATAAAAAAAAGCACAATAAAATGTGCTTTAATGTTGTTGTGTTGCTTTTTTTTGCTGCATCTCGCAGTTGTGATTTCAAGTCCCTATTCATTTTAAGTTCATGAAAAAGAGACACTGGTACATTAATATTTTGAGTTTTTATTTAAGAAAGAAAATAAATAAAGCGTGTGAGGGTGTGTAAATGATGACAGAAGTTTCATTTCCAGGTGAATATTCCTCTTTATAACATAGACCATAAGAAGAGTGTCAAACCAAAATGCTTCCTATCCAGCACAGAAAAAGGTGTTTTTCTCATCCTCTGTAATTATGGCTCTCTTCACATTGTTTTTGCATCCACTGTTGGGTTGGATTGATTGTTAGAGGGTTGACAGACTTCCTGACATGTTTTTCTTTCTCTCTTTCTGTCACCACAGAATCAGGCAAAGCTGTTTGTCGAACAGCATCAGCTTCCTTCCGCTGTGGAAAACCAAAATACCAATGAGGAACTTGGTGCGTATCAGCTCATTGTTTTGACTTTGGCACGTGTGTTTTTTGTGCTTGTCTTTGGTTGACATGCTCTGCTAACACTCTTTTGTTTTTATTTCATCCATTAGCTATGTTCTCATTGAAAACGCCATAAAGCACTTCTCTTTACTGCTACAGGTAAGTTTTGTTGAGAATGAGTTTTTTTGGTGTTAAAATCAACATGAATACCACACTGTCCATCGTTTAGCATCATAATGAAAGATTCTGGTCTTTTTGCCCATTTGTTAAAAGTCAAATCGAGTCAAGTCACCTTTATTTATATAGCGCTTTAAACAAAATACATTGCGTCAAAGCAACTGAACAACATTCATTAGCAAAACTGTGTCAATAATGCAAAATGACAGTTAAAGGTAGTTCATCATTGAATTCAGTGATGTCATCATCTCTGTTCACTTTAAATAGTGTCTGTGCAATCATTTGCAATCAAGTCAACGAGATCACTGTAGATGAAGTGACCCCAACTAAGCAAGCCAGAGGTGACAGCGGCAAGGAACCGAAACTCCATCGGTGACAGAATGGAGAAAAAAACCTTGGGAGAAACCAGGCTCAGTTGGGGGCCAGTTCTCCTCTGACCAGACGAAACCAGCAGTTCAATTCCAGGCTGCAGCAAAGTCAGATTGTGCAGAAGAATCATCTGTTTCCTGTGGTCTTGTCCTGGTGGTCTTCTGAGACAAGGTCTTTACAGGGGATCTGTATCTGGGGCTCTAGTTGTCCTGGTCTCCGCTGTCTTTCAGGGATGTAGAGGTCCTTTCTAGGTGCTGATCCACCATCTGGTCTGGATACGTACTGGATCCGGGTGACTGCAGTGACCCTCTGATCTGGACACAGACTGGATCTGGTGGATACGGTGACCTCGGAATAAGACAGAAACAGACTAATATTAGCGTAGATGCCATTCTTCTAATGATGTAGCAAGTACATTGTGTGTTATGGGAAGTGTTCCCGGTTCCAGTTTACCTAATTAATGCAGCCTAAAAATCCTTTAATGGATTTGGATATTAAAAGTTATATATTATAAAATATTAGTATGTTATGTGTGAGCCAGGTTAAAGAGATGGGTCTTTAATCTAGATTTAAACTGCAAGAGTGTGTCTGCCTCCCGAACAATGTTAGGTAGGTTATTCCAGAGTTAGGTGCCAAATAGGAAAAGGATCTGCCGCCCACAGTTGATTTTGATATTCTAGGTATTATTTCTAGGTATTGTTTCTATTGATTATTTACGATTTTTAAGTTTTTGTTTACATAATATGTAATGTATGTGTGCTGTGTATATTTATTATAAATACACACACATGCATATATTTAAGAAAAATGTTACGTTTATATATTAAATATATTGATATATGATATAATTTATATGAATATAAATATATAAATAAAAATATTTTCTAAATACTGTGTGTATTTTTATATACATAATAAATATACACAGTACACGCGTATATTATGTAAACAAAAACTTTTATTTTAGATGCGATTAATCGAAATTAAATTATTCAGCAAGGACACATTAAATTGATCAAACATGACAATAAAAGATTTCTTTAAATAAATCCTCTTCATTGTACTTTCTATTCCTCAAGGCAATCCTGAAAAAAGCACCATGGTTTCCACTAAATATATTTAGCAAGATCTGATAAACTGACTAATTGAGCAGCAAATCGACATATTAGAATGATTTCTGAAGAATCATGCGGCTCTGAAGACTGGAGTAATGATGCTTTACCACCACAGGAATAAATTACATTATAATACATATTACAATATTTAAATAACACATTTCTATTTTAATATTTCACAATATTTTTTGTTTTTTTTATTTAAAAAAAATGCAGCCTTGGTGAGCATAATAGACTTTTTCAATGCATTTGAAGATTTGAACGTTAGTTTATGCACGATGCTTTATCAAACACTTCAAATATATGTGCAATTTCAGTCATAGCTGTACATATAAATGAAGGTAACTCTCTCTCTCTCTCTCTCTGAAGGACATAAAGTATGCAGACTTGGCTCTGTATGAGTTGAGCAGAGTGATCGCACTGGAGCCCAGCAGACCAGAAGTGTATGAGCAAAGGGCAGAGGTCAGGAGCAGGTGTTTAGTGTTGTTAATGAAGCGTGTGTTTCCTGATTCTGTCTCCTCTGGGCCGTATCAGTGAAGCTCTGTCTGATCTGACTAAAGCCATACAACTGCAGCCTTCAGCCCGATTCTACAGACACAGAGGAACACTGCTCTTCATATCAGAGGTCCACGCACCACACGGACGTCTTATCTTCAGGATGCACTTTGATTTCGACTTGAGTAGACACTTCAAATAATGTCCAGAGCAGAAAGATAGCGCTGGTTCAGTCCAGAAACTCCATGTTTGTCAGCTTTAGCACAAGTGAAGATATTTATCGTTATCTGGTTGAACAGTAACTTGATTTGTGCATTATGAACACCACAGCGTGTCTTTGTGGTGATACACATTGTAAGAGTAAGCTTATTTCATTCATTTGTGTTTATTGGATTTAGGATAGCAATCTACATATAACTGGGCTTGACACAGGCTTTAAAAAACATTCATTTGTCTGTTAATGAAATTTATTGTTGGCCCACTGAAGAAAAAAGTATGAATCATAAAAAAATATTTGTGTATATTTAAAAGAGAATCCATTTGATTGGGAATTGCTAATTACAGTGCATTAAGGCTAAAATATTTTACCTAACGTGTTCCCTGGGAATCAAACCCACAACCTTGCGCTGCTAACGCAATGCTCTACCACTTGAGCCACAGGAACACATGTGACTTCCCTGTCAGTTTTCCGTGTTTGTTGCTGATACAGTGCCTTCGAGACTATAGTGTTAATTAATCATGTAATTTTTTCACTCAACTTTTGTTGGACTGATGACATTTTTGACTCTGGTCTGTTCCTTTCATATTCCATCTTATGATTTGGAAAAATAGCCCATTCTTATTTTTTTTAAATCCAGCCCCATTGATAAAAGAAATAAACCAGAAAATAATCCTTTTTAGTTTTTAATGGATACAGTCAATTCTGCCTTGTTGATTATTGTTATCTTACATACTATATTATTAAAGGAATAAGCACAACTTTTCAAAGATTTGGGGTAGCAAATGTGTATATATACAGTCATTACAAATGAAACTAAATATTATATCAATTGCCTCTTTTATTACCGTCGACTGTGAGTGACGTCACTTCCCAATGCAAACACACCCAATAAAATGGCCCCACCCCTGTCACTTGATTGACAGGTTTCCATGTAGATGTTGGAAATTCAAATTCAAAAGGAACATCTCGGTTACGTATGTAACCTTGGTTCCCTGAATAGGGAACGAGATGCTGCGGTGACGTCACCACGTATGGGAACACCTCCGGTGTGACGAATGTCTGAAGCCCTATACCATCCCGCCAATCCTATTGGCCAAATGCGCAAGCACCACCCTACGCATGCGCACGCATGATATACCTGGGTGCAGCGCGCCATTTCGCTCAGATTTCATGACTGAAGATGAAGAAATTATCAAGGTACGGAACGGCCAGAACCGCAGCATCTCGTTCCCTATTCAGGGAACCAAGGTTACATACGTAACCGAGATGTTCCCTATCATAGGTCACTTCGATGCTGCGGTGACGTCACCACGTATGGGAACGATATACCAAAACGCCTGACGTACCTGATAACTGAGATCCGAGGAAGCATCTGCTCAAGCGGAGAGAACCCGGGAGCCAGGAGCCATCCTCACATCCAGACTGTAGGACTTGATAAAAGTGCTCGGTGAGGACCATCCTGCCGCAGCACAGATATCGTCCATAGAAGATCCACTGAGAAAAGCTTGAGAAGAAGCCACAGCTCAAGTGGAATGAGCCTTAATTCCTAAGGGCGAAGCGAGTCCGCGCGCCTCATAGGCCAAAGAAATTGCCTCCACCAGCCAATGGGACATGCGCTGCTTTGTAACCGCATGGCCCTTACTTTTATGTCCAAAACAGACAAACAGCTGGTCAGATTCACGCCAAGGGGCTGTACGATCCACATAAGTCTTTAAAGCTCTCACAGGGCAAAGACTTAGATCTCCTGACCCAGCCTCAGCAGGTGAAAAAGCTTCCAGGAACACTTGCTGAAAGCGAAAGAGGTTAGATGCGACCTTAGGAACATAGTTAGGCCTGGGCCGCAACAGCACCTTCACAGAGCCCGGTGCAAATTCCATGCATGAGGGTGAAACAGAAAGAGCCTGTAAATCCCCAACTCTCTTGAGGGAGGATAAAGCCATTAGAAGAAGTGTCTTCAGTGTCAAGAATTTATCCGATACGGTCTCCAAGGGCTCAAACGGATGCCCTGATAAACCTAGCAACACAATGGATAAATCCCATGAAGGAACTCGCACAGGGCGGAAAGGCCTCAGCCGTCGCGCACGCTGTATGAAACGAGAAACTAGTGGATGACGCCCCATAGAGGCACCGCCTATGTATTCGTGGTAAGCTGAAATGGCTGCCACGTAAACCTTAAAAGTGGCTGGTGTTAAACCATCCGAAAAACAATCCTAGAGGAACTACAGCACTGAAGCCACTGGGCAGTAAACTGGATCCACATTACGATTGCCACACCAGGCTGTAATCAGTCTCCACTTGAAAGCATATAAGCGTCTCGTAGAAGCTGCTCTAGAATTCAATATAGTCTCAGTGGTTTCAACAGAAAGACCGGGACATACTAATGCACTCCGCTCAGTGGCCACGCCCACAGTTTCCACAGATCTGGCCTCGGGTGCCAAATCAGCTCCTGTGCTTGTGATAATAAATCCTGTCTGAGGGGAATCTCCACGGAGAGCCCGCTAGCAGACTGATCAGATCCGCAAACCACGGCTGCGTGTGCCATCGCGGAGCCACCAGCAGCAGCTGTTCCACTCTGTCCCGCCGTATTCTGCATAATACCGCTGGGATCAAACGAATCGGAGGAAAAAGCATACAGACTGGTCCTGGGCCAGCTGTGAGCTAATGCATCCACGCCCAGGGGCGATGGGGGGCATAGGGAGAACCATAGCGGGCAATGCGTAGTCATGTTTGACGCGAATAAATCCACTTTCGCTTTGCCGAATATCCGCCAAAAAAGATTCACCGTCTGGAGGTGTAATCTCCATTCTCCCTGTCCCAGAGCCTGTCTGGATAGCATATCCGCTCCGAAGTTCAAACGTCCGGGGACATGAACAACTCGGATCGACAGAAATTTTCTCTGAGACCAGAGAAGAACATGTCTCGCCAGCCTGCACAGGGGGCGAGAGCGTAATCCTTCCTAATGATTCAGGTATGAGACAAACGCTGTGTTGTCTGATCTGAGCAGCACAAGACGGCCGATCAGCAGATTCGCGAATTACTGGAGAGCCAGAAAACTGCCAGTAATTCCAACCGGTTTATATACCAACTGCGTTGTGCAGCTGTCCACACTCCATGGGCTGGTAGCCCTTGACAAACAGCTCCTGGTTAAAGACGCAACCGTCGTGACGGTCTCTGGGAAAGCTCAAATCCCCAGCCGAACCCCGGTAGGAGAAACTCGGTTGGCATCCATAGCTTTAATCACATCACACAACTCTGTGTCACCGAAATCGTCGGATGCGGAAGACAACGGGGTGAAATATTTCGTCTTTCCGCCCACTTTTCCACTGAAAAGGGCGCATGTGAAGTAACCCCAGACAAATTACGGGGAATGCCGCTGCCAATCGTCCAAGTGGTTAACAGACGGACGCCCTGGAGCCGCAACGGGGCCAGAGCTACATCCATGCATTGAAAAGTACGGGGTCTACGACTTCTATAGCCCCTTTGCTCAGCAGAGTTGACATCTCCTGTCACAACACTGCTATTACCATCAGTCTACCACCGTGGAAAGAATTCAGCGGAAAGAGGCGGGCCTCTAAAAAACGAATTGGTGTATCCGTGACAATTGTGCGTAACACCCATTGAGAAATGCCGGGCAAGCGTTCCACGCGACCCAAAACGATACTAGCAGTCTCAAATTTCCGCTTTCTGCAACGCTGTCATACACATAATGTCCGTGCACGGAAAAGCCTGCGGCATTCGTGCACAGGGGAAGTGTATGCATAAGAGCTATTGCGTCCCGTTGTGTATAATCCTGAACGTGTCCACGGCAGGAATTAGACCAACGAATTGAACATCAGGCTCTGCCGCTAACTAAAACGGCGGCTGTGCGAGCCGTCATAAACGGGTCGTCTGGTTAAGACCCTTGAATCGCCCCTCGAAATCTGAAAGCTGGATTGCGCAGTGTCTGAGGGATTATTATTTACGCCTGGCGTCACAGCCCGATCCAATGCTGCTCGAAGCGCTGTTTGCTGCGAGACAGTCAATGTTAGAGCATAGGGACGGCAGTGAGAGTGTTGGATGCGCATTAGCGGTCCAACAGCACTCTATAGTGGAGGGCACAGTCCCTGGCAAACATAGAAGGAAAGCGCATGCGTGAAACTCGCTGCGTTTCGTTGTGTATAATCCTGAAGCGTGTTCACGGCAGGATTTAATCCAACAAGAAAACATTAGGCCACGCCGCTAGCGAGAACGCGGCAGCTGTGTGAGCCGTCATAAACTGGCCATATTTGCCAGCCTCTTGTGGCGTCCCTCAGACTCTGAAGGCTGAATAGTGCAGAGTGTCTGAGGGGGCGCTCAAATAACAGCTCAGTTCAGTGACGCTCGAAGTGCTTGTGCTGCGAGACAGTCAATGTTAGAGCGTGGGGACTGCAGTGAGAGGGTTGGATGTGCATTAGCAGTCCAACAGCACTCTTCAGTGGAGGGCACAGACCCCGGCAAATATAGAAGGAAATGCATGCGTCAAACTCGCTGTGTTTCGTTGTGTATAATCCTGAAGCGTGTCCACGGCAGGATTTAATCCAACAAGATAAACATAGGGCCACGCCGCTAGCGAGAACGCGGCAGCTGTGTGAGCCGTCATAAACTGGCCAAATTCGCCAGTCTCTTGTGCCGTCCCTCAAACTCTGAAGACTGAATTGTGCAGTGTCTGAGGGGCGCTCAAATAACAGCTCAGTTCAGTGACGCTCGAAGTGCTTGTGCTGCGAGACAGTCAATGTTAGAGCGTGGGGGAAGAACGAGAGGCTTCTCGTAAAGAACCGTAATAAGAGAATGAAATTTCTCCGAAATAGACACGACTCGATACGTCTTAGACGAGACTAGGTCGCGGCGGAGTTTGGCGCGATCCGTTCGGCTAGAGAGGTAGTCAAACGGCATCGCTATATAATAGCAGTCCGCCATGTCACTTAATCGTGGCAAAAACCCGCGCCGTTCGTGATATGCGCTGATAAGGCTGCTTCCAGGACCTCGAAACCTCTTGGTGGAGGTCCGTGAGAAGGGTAATTTATCCACCGCGCGGATAGCCACATAATAGCACACTGAGGAAGGGGAAGCGCGTTTCTCCTGTCCGCTCGGAGGGAGAGAACCGCTTATGCCGGTCAGAGCCTACTCTGAGTAGAAGCTGCGGTTAGACAACATAGTATAAAAGCAAAACTGCTCTGATTAACGCGCTCGAGAAGGGAAGAGCGAGCAAGTGGAAAACTCCAGTGCATCACTGTACTCATAGTCAAGCCGCACATATCGCCCCTAACCAACACCTCGTGCGGGGCCTCGGCGACCGCAGAAGCGAACGGTGGGGGTTAGACTCGAGGCGACTGAAGAAATAGACTCCAGAGCGCGGATACTTTTCTTTATTTTACCATAGCTGTAGGCTATCACAGAGAGAACATGAGAGAGGCTGCAAACGAATCTCTCATGAGTGCCTCCCTGTGATAAACCCATATACGGCTCTTACCTTTCGTTGACCCATCGCGTCCGCGAAAGAGGAGTTAAACACTGCTCGAAGAAAATCGCTGGAGAACGTGAGATGATAGGGCACAGATGATTCGCTATTCCTGAAGGAATGAAATCTGAGCGAAATGGCGCGCTGCACCCAGGTATATCATGCGAGCGCATGCGTAGGGTGGTGCTTGCGCCATTTGGCCAATAGGATTGGCGGGATGGTATAGGGCTTCAGACATTCGTCACACCGGAGGTGTTCCCATACGTGGTGACGTCACCGCAGCATCGAAGTGACCTATGATAGGGAATCGCGATTTCATTTGAGTTTTGGCAGTCTATGTGCGCATTGCAGAGAGAGTGAAAAGGCAAATGTGGTAATTAATATTGCTATTTAAATATGACAGGCTCATAGCTCGTAAGATATGGGAAACACAATTGCAAACGGACTTTGCATTTCCATTTTAAATTTGGCAGACACTGTGCGTTTGCTTAAACAAAAATGCAAACGGTAATGCGCGATTTGCATTTGCGTTTGGATTGTCACATTTTATGCGTCCACAAATAAAAAATGCAATTGCAAATACAATTTGCAATTCCTTTTGAATAATGTCCGGAATATCATTCCATACCAATAACTTAAGTTCTTGCAGAAAATTCTCATTAGTTCATTTGTGTTTCTGAAGCCAAACAAAAGGCTTACAGTTTTGCAGGAACATTTTTGGTGAACTTTCCCTTAAAGTATTTCCTGCATACTCTGATTGTTTGTTTAAATTGACTCATTTGCATCACTTATGTTGGACTATATTTGCTGTCTCTATTGAACACTCTTTTTCCAGTCAAGTTGACCTGTGTAGAGGAGTGCAACTCCAAAGTCCTTCTTTACAATATCAATAACATTGATTTTTTTTTTAAGAAGTGCCCCATTGTGGATTTTTGAAAGTTGAAAATTAGCTTTCATGCAGTGTGTAACAGCTCTAAGTGAATGAAAACATTCTGCAAAGTTTTATGTCTGAAAGTGCACTTTGTAAAAAGTTATTGTCTCACAAAAGAAAGAGTCGACTCAGAATCACTGAAACGAGCCGTATTTAAACGAATCCCACGCCGTTTCATATTGACGTCAACTTAAAAAAATTATCATATTGCCCGTCCACTTGATGGTCTTTTCGCGTTGGTCTGAATGAAAATGCAAATTCGTTCTTGGCCACTAATTGCTGCTTCTAAAAAGCGGTTTCCCTGGTAATGCTGTACATAAAGCAGCACTGCGCTCACAAACACTGCTTTATCAGGCATCACAGGCTCATGACCAAATGGAAATGAGACCAATCACCTCAGATTACCCTGATTTTACTTTTGAATTACACAGATTACGCAAATTTAGTATTTCATCACAGATTAGTATCTGTATTAGCCAGATAGATAGTGTTATCTTGGGACATAAATCCGCAAAATTAGCAACAGCAGTTTCATAAAGTATTTAAATATTGATTTGTAGTTGAAATATGCCTCTGTTGTGATAGAATATTCCCGTTATCTACACTCGTCTGGATGTACCTGTTGCAGAGTATAATGGCGATCAGGATTTGCCGGGAAACTTTAAAAACCACTGGGCAAAAAATCATCCCTTCCTCATCGAGGATTATGAAGAACAGCCTGGACTTCAGCCTCATATGCAAACTGAGTCTTTCGTGTTTTGGGGCATCACATCAAATTGATATGTATAAATAATGAGATAATTAGTATGATGTAGTATTATTTTATTCCCTGCTTGTTTTGTGATTGTAGAGATGTTCTACCTCAGGACTTTGTCAGTTGCTCTGCTGAAGTTCAGAAGATGATCTGTACAGCGGATCGCATCGGTGCACTGATGCAGTACGACACATTAGGGTTTTACCAAACCTCAGAATACACAGAGCTCAGGGCTCTTTAAAAACAATAAATCATAAATATATCAATGAAACGTGGTGCAAAAAACAACACTTGAATACATATCAGTAGTGCAGTCAAACGATTAATCGTATCCAAAATAAGTGTTTGTTCACATAATAAATTAATAAATGTATGTGTACTGTCTATATTTATGTATATATATAAATGGACACACATGCATGTACAGTACAGACCAAAAGTTTGGACACACCTCCTCATTGAAAGAGTTTTCTTTATTTTCATGACTATGAAGATTGTAGGCAGTGAAGGCATCAAGGCTATTTGAGCAAGAAGGAGAGTGATGGGGTGCTGCGCCAGATGACCTGGCCTCCACAGTCACCGGACCTGAACCCAATCCAGATGGTTTAGGGGTGAGCTGGACCGCAGACAGAAGGCAAAAGAACCAACAAGTGCTAAGCATCTCTCGGGGAACTCCTTCAAGACTGTTGGAAGACCATTTCAGGTGACTACCTCTTGAAGCTCATCAAGAGAATGCCAAGAGTGTGCAAAGCAGTAATCAAAGCTAAAGGTGGCTACTTTGAAGAACCTACAATATGACATATTTTCAGTTGTTTCACACTTTTTTGTTATGTATATAATTCCACATGTGTTAATTCATAGTTTTGATGCCTTCAGTGTGAATCTACAATTTTCATAGTCATGAAAATAAAGAAAAATCTTTGATTGAGAAGGTGTGTCCAAACTTTTGGTATTTACTGTATATGTTTAAGAAAAAAAATATTTATATATTAAATACATTTATACGCAATATTAATTGTACGAATATAAATATAAACATGTAAATATTTTCAAAATATATACTTAATGTGTTTGTGTTCGTATTTATATATACACAATACACACACATGCATTATGTAAACAAAAACGCTTATTTTGGATTTGACAGCACTACATATCAGTGTAATTTTATCTACATATAAATTAAAAAATGTTTTTAATATTTTATTATATTTGAGATAAGAGCTCTTTAAAATCACTAAACAATAGTGATACAAATATAAATATTAACAAGTTTAAATTACTAAATAAAGAAAAATATTTGAATACATCTTGAATACATGAACAATCTTTCTTTTTAATTTAAATTTCTGGGTTTAATTTTGTTAGGGTTGTTTTTTTGTTTTTGTTTTTGTGGCAAATGTCATGAATTATTACGTTTTTTTAACAGTTGCACCACAGGACATTTCTTGTAATATCATTAAAAAGTCAAAAGCTATGACATTGTTTTATGCTGTTTATTTCCGTATGTTCACTGGACCACACATGTTTGTTCATAATAAGTAATAAGAAGTGATTTTTCTTATTTTTTTATTCATTTTATTGGTAAATATTTTCATTTTAGAAATAACAGTTGAATCTTATGCCAACTTAATATGGTTTTCAACTTTTTTCTTCGTTATGATATCAAAATAGTTAAATTTTTGACTTTGTTTCCAAAGAAGATCAAAATTTATTGTAATTAAAAAATAAAAGCATGCTTAGAAGTCATGATACTGTCATGAACTGCATTTTTAATGTTGTCTTGTGTTTTGTGTAGTGATGGGTTTGGCCACCATAGAGGTGATGCAGGCCATGCAGCGCACCTGGAGCCACTCGAAGGTCCGAGTCCATGGAAAGACCAGACAGCTGCAGTGAAATGGAGAAGGTCAGATCCCAGCCGGCGTTCCTGAACTCTTCTCACGGCTCAGTGGAGGGTGTTACCAGGGCTTGGTGATTAATCTTTGCTGGTGTGTGTGTGTGTGTGGGTGTGGGTGTGTGAGCAGGATTGCAGATCCAGACCAGCCTGTGCTGTGCTGTGCTGTGGTTGGATCAGATGCCTGCCAGGAGTCTTTTAGGATTTAACAACCACATTAACCTCATCAGGTGCTGTATCTGCCCTCAACCTGGCATTTACTCTGTAAAGCGGCTAGCCCTAATCGCTTAACCATGAAGTTTTAATTAATTATTATTTTATTTCTCCACAACTGTAACGAAGGAATTATATTGCTGTAAATTTTGTGATGAAAAGAAAAAGAAGCTTTAAAAGGCACCTTGTGGTGGATGAAAGTTAAAGAAATGAAAACAGATGTAGATATTAGTATTATAATCGGAGATGTAACGATTCACTCAACTCACGAGTCGATTCGATTTTCTTTTTACAAAATGAGATTTAAGACAAATTATAAATAGAATGTGTCCTTTTATTATTGCTTGGACAAAATGCTGCACATTACTTTGTGAAATTGAAATGTAACAATAATATACTACTATATGCAATAAAATGCATATTATTGCTCTTTTGTTGGTTTTGATTGCTTCTATTGTCCTCATTTGTAAATTGCTTTAGATAAAAGCATTTGCTAAATGATCAAATTTAAACATGATGTAAATGTAAATAACAAAACTAAAATTTAATTTAATTATAAACAAAGTAAGGCTATGTGAGGCAACTACTGCATTTTAATCATGATCCAAACAAAGATGCTGCATACATGCAGCATGAGAAGATTTTAATCTAAACTTATGACCTTTAATATGAATTATACAGAGGCAAGATGAAAATAATTAACCGCCATTTGTTTGGCATCTCAACTGATTTGAATTGTCACATATCTGAATCGTTTTTTAGCCAGCTCGCGGTTAATCGTTACATCCATAATTATATTTTTTAAACTGTTGAATAAAATGATTATATTTTATATTATTTATATATTTTTTTAATTATATATATTTTTATTTTATGTTGAAACATTGCAGTAGTAATAGTTCTTATTTAATTTTAATTTGTAAATGTTTGTCATTTTCATATTACTACTTAACAGTAGTAAAAATGATTATTAGAATCATTATTATTTATAGTGCTAATATTGATGCTATATTATAGCTATAAAAAATAAATTAACCCCCCCCCCCCCAAATCTTGTAACCCTACAATGTGCTATCCATGAAAATAGATAACGTACCAGTAATTAGATACTAATATTGGTACTAATATTGGTATCATTAATGACAATTCTGTACAGAGATGCAGCCAATTTCACAGCTCGCAGAGTAAGAAAAGTTTTACTTCCTGTTAGAATAGTTTCTAAATGAAACACTGAAGCAAGCATTTTCAGTAAAGCTGCTCTGAGACGACTCGTCTTGTGAAAGCTCTTCACAGCTCTGACTGCTGCTGCTTTTATTGTGAAGACACATGTGTCAAACTCAAGGCCTTTGAGACAATTCTGGCCTGATTTAATGCAGCCTGTGAGCAGATTTCTGTATCGTACTAGTGAAATGTCTCATTTAGTGCTTTTCTCGTAAACATTAACCCTTTGACGGAAACAAGCAGACTAGTGTTTATAGCATTCAGCATGTGCCTTGATCAGCTGCTACACTAACATCGCTCAGCGCTAGTCATATATCACACTTGTATTACACAGTTAATCAGGAGTTTTAACACGTGATGCTTCTTTTAGGAGTTGAGTTTGAGACCCCAGTTCTAACCTGTCAACATAGGTGCCGAAAAATATGTGCTGCTCACTTTTGTGGTGTGAAACAGACTCAAAAATCTATTGCTATGCTTGTTTTATAGTGTTTTCATGGTGTTTTTCTGTTGTTTCACAGAGGCCAGATCAATAATATCAGATATCTGGAGTATTTCAGTAGTATTCTCAGCTTTGTGAAGGAAAGAATACTGGTTTATCATGGGTAAGTCTCTTTGTGACATACACATTTTACATTTTCCAAACTTTTAAACAGATTTTATATCCTGTACATTCAGTCAAACTCTTCAGCATTCAGTTTTAAAAATAGTTTATTCATTCATAATTTTCTTCAAACTTTTTATTTCCTCATTCATGCATGCATTCACTCACACATACTGTCTATCTTTTAATCATTTTCCTTTTATTAATACATAATTATGATCATTTTCATACACGTGTTTTTTCTCCATCAGGGCGTATAACCCGCGGGGGCTTCAGGAAGTAAAGCAGGCTCTGGAAAATTTGAAGAAAGCGGAGGATCTGCTGTAGCTGCCCATCATGAAGAGGATTAAACATGAAAAACACTCTTTTCATCATTTCATTATTATCTTTATTAATCATTAACTGGATCATTTGTGTGCTTAGACAAGGTCAGTGAATGTTTCTAGGTCTAGAGGCATCCTTCTCATCCTTAAAGTTTACCAGTGTTTAATGTTTAAGATGTATTTATTTTTTTATATTAGTTATAGAATGATATAATTATTTCGGCATTAATTAAAAAAAAAAGTTTGTAGCATTATAATGTATTTTCTGTCCTTTTTTGATCCGCTTATCAACTTATTATCTTTTAATCTTTTAATCTTTTAAATAATATTGTATATGCATTTTCAACATAATAAAAATAAATGATCTTGAGAACCAAATCATCATATTTGAATGATTTCTCAAGATCATGTGACACTGAAGACTGGAGTAATGATGCTGAAAATTCAGCTTTGATCACAGAAATAAATTACTTTTTTTTTTTTAAAGAAAAAAGTTAATTTAATTTTTATTAATATTTCAAAATATTACTGTATTTATTGTAAAAAAAATAAAAATTTTCAAATATTCAAAAATTTAAATCAGCCTTGGTATAAGGATGAGACCTCTTTCAGAAAAAAAATAAATAAATAAATGATTCCAAACTTTTTACACTGTATATACTTTATAAATGAGGCCATTGTACACTTTATATCTTTCATAGATTTTTTTTCAATCTTCCTTTCTTGTACAGACCATTCATATGATAATCAAAAGGATGTTCACAGAGAACAATAACGAGTGTTAGTCATAGAAACAACACATGACAGTTATGAGTGTGTGTAATCCAGGATTAGGTCAGATCTGTGAGTAATGATGGGAGCAGCTGATCAGAGCGTCTCTGATAAACACGTGTGCAGTGATTGCTCATCTTTTTATTTGCTGGCTCATAATTATGCTTGGCTTCTGTCTAACACTTGCATTTGTGTTTATTAATATACATATTTATCTTTCAGACACACTTGATCACACACATTTATGAGAGGTTTGTGTGTTTTTTATTCTCTATATAGCTGTATGAATATCTAACAGGCTTTTCCACACTGTTTTTCTAAAAATGGCGTGTATGCCCCATAATACCAATCTTGTTGATCGTTATAATATTATATTTTTTTCTGTAAAGATACGAATCAAAACAACTCACCTGTCGAGTAAAACAAAATTTTTTTACTTTTAAATATGACAATCCTATTTTCACCACTGAATAAAAAAATAAAACAAGGTTATTGCAACTTTTTCATCTCACAATTCTGATGATTATATATAATTGCCAGTTTATATTGCACGATTTTGATTCTATAGCTTCGACTTGCGCATTATCAACTAAGAATTGTGATCTTGCAATTTTAACTTTATTTTTTCTGAGTTGTGAGTTTACATCCCCCAGTTCTGAATTTTTTTTCTTGCAGTTGCAAGTTTATATCTTAGAATTGTGAGTTTGTGTGTCAGAATTGCGAAATAAAAAGGTCGAAATTACCTTTTTTTTTTTTTTTTTTTGTGGCAAAACAGGCTTTCCTTAAATGCCCAACGAAATTAAATTGAACAATGTTAACTAAACGTATAATTTAAAATCAAGCACAAACATTTATTTTAACACATTATTACTTCTTTCTTTTAAGTTGTGATTATCGCAGCTATATATAATTTGTTTTCGTTTTGTTTTTTACAGTGGATATAAATTTCCTAAATCATGCTAAAACTCTCATGGCATTTACTAAATCTCTCTAAATCAACGCTGTTAAATTAATATTGAAGCTATATATATATATATATATATATATATATATATATATATATATATATATATATATATATATATATATATATATATATATATATTTATATATTTGCCAAGTCTGCGGTTGTTTTTCTTGTCCGCGGATTGAAGCAACCCCAATACCAATAACGTGATATTTAGCCCATAAAATGCTAATTTTACCAGGGCAACCCTTCCAAAAAATGTATATTTTAACCCCGGGAAGCAATTTTTATCGGGAAACCTCCTGGAAACGCGATTTGGGCTAGTTTTAGACTAGTTTTAAGAAGAAACTGGGCAGGATTTGTTGTGAAAACCTGGCAACCCTGGTCTAAACGCACGTGCTGGAGATATACTTCTAATTACAGGAGCATCTTTACTGATGAGATGCGCATGAGCATTCTGAGGTCTTACGGGTTTGGAACAACATGAGGGTAAGTTATTAATTACATAATTTTGCTATCTGGGTGAACTAACCCTTTAATGTTCACTCTATCAGTAAGATATTCTTTATTCTTTACCTCATATTGACACACTAACAATGTCAACCTGTTTGCACATTTGCCTCTTGTACATTCCTGTGTATC
This sequence comes from Carassius auratus, assembly GCF_003368295.1. Classification (NCBI taxonomy): domain Eukaryota; kingdom Metazoa; phylum Chordata; class Actinopteri; order Cypriniformes; family Cyprinidae; genus Carassius; species Carassius auratus. Next base: position 23,187,322 of record NC_039262.1, read on the forward strand.
TTAATATTTAAGACTACAGTTTACTTTCATGCACATTATTTTGCGTTCTATATTTAATTCTACAATATACACCATTTTTATATTTTATTCTAATATTTTTATTGTTTACTTTTATTTCATTCTTAGCTATTATGTATATTTCATTGCACTGTCCATGGAGTGGACCTGACTCACATTTCACTGCTGGTTATATATGCTCTATATAATTGTGTATGTGTCGAAATAAAAAATCTTCAATCTTGAATAAAAAAGGCTACTATTACAACCACTCACAAACCACTCACAAACCACACTATATGAAGCGCAATCCTAATAATCTGCAAACTTTGCCAATGTCTGCTAATACACTACTTTATTTTTCTATTGGTCTCTGTAATTGTCAGTCTGCAGTAAACAAAGCAGCTTTCATTAAATCTATATCGAGTCATTCCAGACTAAACCTTATGACCCTGACAGAGATGTGGATCAAACCAGAGGACACTGCTACTCCTGCAGCACTCTCCAATAATTTCTCATTTTCCCCCACTCCCCATCTGACTGGAAGAGGTGGAGGTCAGGGCTCAACATGAGCCGCGTTTCCACCGAAATTACCCGGAACATTTGAACCAGGAACTTTTCTCCCCCCAGACTTGTTGCTTTCTGCATTTCCACCGCGGTGTAAGGTTTTTTTGTTGATTTTTATATCAGAACAGTGTTTAATTTGTGTTTCTTGAAGCTTTTTAAAAATTGCTGTTATTCTTTCAGTGTTGTGGCATATTCTGTGGTCATGGGAGCTCTGATGGCCAGCGGGAAAGAGGTGCTTGGCCCGAATCCCATCTGGAAAGGTAGCGACATCAATGATTTAACGAGACACATGACACATATTGTAATACTTAAATCTTTCTAGTTTTTCTACCAGCTCTTTGATTTTGAGGCCATGACTACAGCCAGCCCTGATCGCTTCAGCAAGACTGTCAAGAGTTGGATGAACTTAGAGAGGTACAACTTTAATGTATTGAATCCCTGTTTTAAAGCCTAGGAAAGCATCCCAATCACTTTTACAAATAACACTTTCTTCTTTCTCTCTCGGTTTCTAGTTTGCCGAGTTGGTACCAGAATCTTCCATCGGTTTCAGAGACGATTGAAGTTCTTAACACAGACTCGTCTTTGCACTATCCCAAGAAATCCTGAACTTGAAGAAACAATAATACATTCAAAACAAAAAGGGCCGTCTCTACTCAGGGCATCTTTGCTCACAGTCCTGACTTTCACATGGTTTTTACATATCGAATATCAGAACAAATTTTCTTTGATTTTAGCTTTTATATTTCCACAAATATGGAAAAGAGAGTTGGGTTTTAATACAAATTTTGTATTTAATATACATTTGGGTTGCCATTTATTAAATAATTAAAGTTCAGCAATAACTAGCATAATCTGAGTTAAAAACAAAACAAAAAAAACAGCAGATAATGTAGCGAAATTTAATTTATTATTCATTAGTTGCTTTTCATGGACCTTTTTGGTTTTAGAATCAAATCGTTGAATTGTTGTGGAAATGTCCTTTGAAGAGTTTATTAAGCAATATTCTACAGCTCTGAGTTTCCTTCTGAATACTTGAACACAGTGGGGAAATATGTACAAAATGTTTGCGTTTGTTTGAAAGACAGAAGTTGGTAATATTGCCATGTTCACTGTCCACACTGGCTTCTTTATAATTTTTGTTGTCTCTGTTTAATGGCTCAACTGAATAATGTGCGCTCAGAATTCTGGAGGTGCCCATGTTGACCTTAAACACTGGGAAGAGTTGTGTCTCAATCTGTAGCTGACCTTAAGCAAAAAAATTCTTACATTTCGTTAATTCTCCCTTTTTGTGAACCAAAATTTTAAAATATAGAAATAAATGTTTTTATTGTTATTATTTATCTGTTATATTTATAAATGTCCATTTTTACTATATTTATTGATCAGGATAGATATGCAGTACTTCAATGAGCCACTAGATGAAGTCCCGGAAGCGGTCACTTACTGGTCAGATGTTACAAATAAAGTAACCTTTTTATTATTTAAATTAGAAACTGTCCATTTCCAATTAAATTTCTATTCAAGTTTCTAACATTCATTATTCAGACGTGAATTATTTTTGCCCAAACGTGCTGCTTACTGAAAAAGCTGTGGTGATCACATGGTTCCTGTTACTTTTCTCAGCGCATTTGAGACTTAACCAATCACCGTTTAATTTCCGTATTCGCCTGATCTCTGATCTGCTGATGACCGGTGATCAGTACAGTGAGTGTATCAGTCATGGCTACTGAAGTGGGCCAAAACACACTCATAGAGGCTTTGAAAGAACTGATCGGATTTGGTAGAACATCTTTGGAAAATGTAGAAAAGTTAGTCGCCAAAGGTACCCTAAACAGCGTGAGATTTTACCTCTTATTGGTGCGCAAATGTATGTGTTGTGTATGTACAGTTCAAAATCCAACTGTATGAAAGATGTTTCTGTTTTGTATTTAACGTTACTGCGTTTGTTAAGGTGGTTCTTTGCAAGAAATTGTCGATGAGAAAATTCGTCCTTTATTTGGTCTGATGTCAGCTGGTGCCAAGTTCTTTAACAGGTGTGTATATCTGTCTTCAAACATTGCGATGGTGCATGTGTGAAGAATTGTGTTGTATTTCAAAATTATAAAAATCATGTTTTCTTACAGTCTGGGTGTTAAAAACCAAAAGGAAGCAGAACATTTATGGGAAAAGTTTTTTCAGTGAGTATGGATGGAAATATTCAATGGTCTAATATTTTGCATACTGAACAGTTAATTTAATATTTGGTAAGTAGCAATCTAATAAACAGTCACATATGTAAATAGTCAGTTGTTAATTATAAAAAAAAGCGAAATTAATAAAAAATCTAAAACATTTGCCTGTACTTGGTACTGAATAGCAAATATCATGTTAGTATATTAATGATAATAATGGTATTTGATTCCCAATTTAACAGAAACACTGATGTTCGAGATAATGTTGAAGGCTTGCTACAACTGGAAGTAAGCAATATATATATCGTGTCTTTCCTGGAAAAATCGGTACAGACTATCTTTCTCTTATGAATATAATAAAACTAAAGACTTTTTGGAGATATGAAGGATGCAGTACTACTCTATAGGTACTCAAGATTAACAGGAGATTGAGTGAAAACGAGCATTTCACCCCCCCCCCCCTTTAAGCCCCTCACAGGCATGAACATGGTATTTAAAAATAAATAAACAAAAATAGATTGCATAAAATGCTTTGCATTCCCACAAGAGACTCAGCAATTTTTTAATGGATTTAATATGAGTTGGGACTTGGGATGAAACTATTTCAGTGCTTCAGCGAGAGAAGGGAAAGTTTCTTGGGAGGAATGCAAAACAATTAAATAATATTTTTTCCTCTTATCACATATGTTTTCAATCACTGTGTCCCCTTAGGGGTCCACAGGGTGCTTGTTTTCAATTGATATATAGTCTTAATGATTTTATATTAGTAGGACATACATTATGTGTGTTTGAGTAGTTTAGTGTGCTGAATGGAGGGTTGTTTGATTGACAGGTGGAGTGGGATCGTTTTTTGAAAGGTCTGGATGTTCAGATACAGATGAGTGACACAGTTCTGTCCCAGTGTCCTGCAGCCCAGACGCTCCGCTCAGATACACAGTTTAAACACGTCCAGACTAAAGAGTGAGATCATTTCTGTCCATATTCAGTGCAAGCCACGATCCAGAACTGCTGACAGAGAGAATGTGTTGAAACAGAACGAAGGCCTGCAGATGCAAGAGTTTATCACTCTACGTTATGACTGTGATTACATCAGTGTCTTACTTATCACGTTAAACTGTATAAGATGTTTTAAAATGTTTAGTTGTTTGACTGGTTTTGGATAGTAGTTTAAAACCAGTTTCTAGCATGTCGTGCTTTGTGAGAGTGATTGTTATGTTACCTGGTTAAAATTTAACTTCTTGTAATTACAGTTCAAATTAAGTGTAATATCCTGTGGATTGTGGCTATTTAAGCTCAATTTCCAGCTCACAAATTGATATGGCATGTATGTTGTGGTTGTCCCGTGCTCCTGTAGGAATGTGTCTCTAAGTCAGTACTTGGGGAAGGGAGAGAAACTCCTCCTTGTGTTGCTCCGGCATTTCGGATGACAGCCATGACGAGACCACCTGACTGAGCTGAAGAACAGCAAGGTAAGAAAACCTGTTGACTTGGCAGGGTCAAATGCTGTGCTGCTTTTCTGTTGCAAATGTCCCAAAGTCAGCATCGCTGTGTTCTTTGAATCATCAACACTGTTTCTGTTTCTGGCTCTTTCTCGTACAGAAGCTTCTGGAAGCTCAGTCGTTGCGGGTGCTGGTGGTCTCGTACGGTTCTCTCGAAGGGGCCACATTCTGGCTTGATCAGACAGGCTTTGAATTTGACATGCTGTTGGATGCAGAGAGAGCGGTGAGGATTGTCCACTGTGCAGTAACATAATTAGCCCTTCTTTGCTTAATCCTAATGTTATGAAAGTAGTTTAAATCTCAATTCCGACTTTTTCTTTAAGAATTGTTTGATATAAACTTGCAATCGCATGCTTTTTTTTCTCAAAGCTGCGAGTTTCTCACAATTTTAACTTTTTCACATGCAATTGCAATTTCTAAAGTCAGGATTCTGAGATATAAACTTGCAATTTTAAGAAAATAGACCGTCTTTTTCTCAGAATTGGACTCGCAAAAATTGCAAATGGTGAAAAAATGTCAGAATTGCGAGAAAAGTTTAAAGAGTTTAAATCTAAATTCCGACTTTTACTTTTAGAATTGTATGATATAAACTTGCAATTGCATGTTTTTTCTCAAAGCTGCGAGTTTATCTCATAATTCTATTTTTCTCACATGCAATTGCAATTTGTAAAGTAAGAATTCTCAGATATAAACTTGCATTTTTTAGTAAATAGACAGTTTTTTTTCTCAGAATTGGACTCAAAAAAATTCCGAATTGCGAAGAAATTTCAGAATTGCGAGAAAAGTAATAAAAAAAAAAAAAGTTTATCAGCTGCGAGTTTACATCTCTCAATTCTGAGAAAAAAAAAGTCAAAATTGCAAGTTTAAATTATGCAATCCTGAGAAGCAAGTCAGAATTGTGAAATAAGAAGTCGCAATAATTCATTTTACTTTATTTTTAATAAATTGGCAGAAATGGTCCTCCATATATGGTCATTTAATGTTTATGGATAAAAAAAAATCTTCTTATTAATCATTTAAGACATTTTTCCTGAGTGCAAAATATAAATGTAATTATCTCGCTGGGTGCATCTTGTGTTGTTCATAATTGTCTTAACTGTTCACAATTGACCTTGACAGTAGTTTAATACTGATTTGTGCTGATTGCTCTGTTTATGACGGGTCACAGGTGTATCAAGTGTTCGGTCTGGGTTCATCTGTCAGCAAGGTGATGAAGTTTAAGTTAATGCTCCACTACTCTGAAATCCTGGTGATGAACCGACAGTTACCCGATGTGCCACCTGAGTTCCTCGAGGATCTCTTTCAGGTGACATGCAAACATTTATTCAAAATATCACACAAAGAAACAAAAGAATGGCATAAGGGCGGTAAAAAGTACAATGTCAGCCTGCATATAGGGCCGGTTACACAATGATAGTATCATAAATTCACTTCTTCAGCACAAATCACACAACAAAATTGTATTTTGCAGGCTTGCTCTAATTATGCAGTAGAAATGAGACATATTAATATATCTTTCCACAATAGGATATACTTTGTTGTCCGATTTTGGTGTTTACCTTCTCACCTGTGTCAGATAAATATTAAATTCAGTGTTTTAAAAAGCTGTTTTTAATTATTAAATCTAAACCTCCCAAAAAGTGTCCTACAACCTGCTACTGTATGATTTTACCATTAAAAAAAACATTGCAAGCTGAGAAATAACATAATTTGAACCCTTCAGCATGGCTAAGACAAGTAGCTAGGTAAATTAATCTGATATAGTTTTTTTTTACATTTTGTCTATTTATTATCTATTGCCAGAAAATGCATAAAACTGGCTAAAACTGCATTTATATAAAAACAAAAACAGTTTTATGATCTAAGATGCATTTAGAGAATGCATTTAATCCCAAATCTTGCTGAAATGATAAAACTTGTGTAAAATCAATAGAAAAAAGAAAACCCTCAGGATTTTCTGAATGGCGATTTGTTGAATGAGGAAAAAAATGGCTTTAAGGGATTCATGCTGTTTGTGGAATGTGCCAGATCCATAAAAAACAACTCCAAATCATTGCATAATACTCAATGATAGCATAAACATTTGTCTCCCTGTAGACTCTAGGACTCTTGAAAATGGATTAAAAGCCCTCTCCCTCTGTCTCTCTCAGATGGGTGGTGATTTTGTTCTGGACCAGGGGGCCAAAGTGATATTTTCCTACCGGTGTAAAAGCCCTGCGGACAGACCATCAGTTCCACAGATTCTGGCGGCCGTCTCTGCCCTCTCTTAGCATTCCTGGAGGACAAGGTCTTTGATGGTTTGTGTGTCTAGTATGTTAAACTGCTTGACTTGCTTCCTTGCCATCTCGACGAGAAGTTCCAGTTCCTGATAAGTAATACTCGTTCACGTTTGTGCCAGACTTCCATTTAGAATGGGGTACAAATTTTGGGCTGAATGGGTGATTTTACTCATCTGTAAAATATAAAAATGGGCAGCTACTGTATCACTATGAGACTCATACTAAAGGGAACACGAAACAAATATAATTTCAGAGTATTTAGGACATTAATTACTCTATAGTATTAATTACTCTATAGTAAATAGTATGTTTAAAGACTGACTTCAGGCCTTTAATGTGTTGCTGTAGGTCGGCTCCACAGATAGACAGCTCCCCCAGAGGTCGTATGGATGAAGATTTGACTCAAACTCATTCGTGAAGAGTCATTTCTGATGGACATTTACACCCTCTGGTCATCGCAGCTTCTCATCTGTTGAGTTACAGACCTGCCTGACCTCTATATCACACATCACTGTCTTGATTAGATGGAATGAGATTAGTAAATTAACTTCTTTACATACATTTTATAATCATTTAAGATCATCATATATATATATTTATATATATATATTTATTTGATTATTGAAATCAACATTGAATAAAGAGCTGGATGTTGGCCAGAATGAGACTGGGCTTTTCTCCATTTTTTAGCACAGCTCAAGAGTCTCATTTCACTTTAAACCTGCTTCAGTTGTGGCCAAGTGAAACAAACACAGCTTTGAAAACAAATACAGGGTTGAAACAATAAGCCATGATTCTAAAGAATTTTATAACAATAAAGAACAAAAAGAAAACCCATTTCTGTCACAGTTTTGAACACACGTCTAAAGCGCCCTTGGAATAATACAAACATTAAACATCAAAAAGATTAAATTTATTAAATTTCAGTATGTTTTCATTTGTCCATGATCTTCAAACCTTTGTTATCACAAATGTTTCCAGCACTGACTTTAGATCCCATGAATATTGGAGTTTTGTGGCATTTATTAGCCATCTAGATTATAGGATGTTGTATTTTTTGTAAAGTTTGTTCACTTTCAGCAGATATATGTTTTTTAAAATATACAGTATTTCTCTTACACCCTACAATATACGATCCAGAGGAGAATCCTATCGCCCTTCCTCAAAGTCTGTTCAAATGTGCTATCTGGAGCTAGTAGGCTAACTACTTCATTTGCTATATAACATGATTCATGAATGCAATATGTAATTCAAAAGGCATTAACATTTTCATGAATACAGGGTCAAATTATTTATAGCTATAATAAAATGAGTCTCAACCAGTGAAATTGCTGTGGGATTTAAAGGGACAGGGAGTTAAAAGATTAGTTCAGAATAAATATTTCCTGATAATTTACTCACCCCATGTCAAACAAGATGTTCATGTCATGTTGGAAAATGTCACGCTTGATGTAGGTGGAAAGATCCAGTTTTTATAAAGTGAATGCCCAAAGACTAAATCAAACACCTTTTACAAAAAAAGTTAAAGCAACGATGTTGGACTATTTCAGTCGGAGAGGAAAATTTTGATGGAGTTGAGTACTACTTCGGTACTGCCTACGTCACATTGTTTGTTCGTTTCGCTAGATAAGAGCCTTATTTTTACAGTGTCATATCCCCTGGGGCATTTAACATTCAACTTAGACTGCAGTCACACTTTTTATATTAAAGAACAAAGAATTGATTTACAGGTGCATTTTAACCTTTTATAGAGGCAAGTGTTTCCTATCCTTATTAATTGTATGTCATGTTTTATGTCGTATTCTTAACATTCCATTTTAGTGTATTATTAATATAATAACTAAAGTAATAAATGATGGCAAATCAAAGTGATACTTGTAGATTTAAAAATAAAACCACCAATAGGTGGCGGCAAGTCGCTGTCTTAATGAGCCAGGCGTCGCGTCATTCAATCATTCATTCAGTAACGAAGCAAAATGCTGTAGCTATGAATGGGTTATTAATCACTGACTCTCCAAATCTTACTAAGCCACAGATTTGTTCACAAATGAAATACCGCTGTATGTTGCTTGGAGACGCGGATGATACGGATTTCGTTGGAACTATTATTCCGCTGCAAAATAGAACAAACATGACAATATTCAGTTTAAAATGTAGGCTACATTTGAAATGTAAAATATTCACTTAATATTACCTCTTTTTTTGTTGTTGAACAGTTTAAAAAAATGAATTGCACATTTGCCATCGTTTGGATATTCATGAAATTTGCATTCTTAGTCGTATCTTAAACATGAAACAATAACACGCACCGAGTGTGTCTGTATCGAAGAGAGTTTAAATCGATCTCAGTCCATGTCAATATTTGCTATTCGTGCTATTTAGTGAAGGTCTACAATAAAGATGCATTGAACAGCAGCTCGATTTGCTAAAGCAACGTATTCAGCGCCCATCCAATTGCATGCACGCTGCTTGTGTTGTGTTCAGTTTTGACTACAGAAGATGAGGTAAGCTAATTGGATGTCTGTATTTGACCGTTTACGGCACTCCCATTTTCCTGTTTTTACATCAGAAGCAGCATTTTGCTTGACAGAAATACGTGTTCGGTTTTAATGTTACTTCAAATTGGGTTAGAATTCAATGAAACCTCAACATTTTGTTTGCGTACCCCCCTCTGTCACCCCAGTTTGAGAACCACTGATGTAGAGCCCTTCGAAGCTGCACTGAAACTACTGTTTGGACCTTCAACCCGTTGGTCCCCGATGAAGTGCACTATATGGAGAAAAATCCTTGCATGTTTTCCTCAAAAACCTAAATTTATTTTCAACTGAAGAAAGATCTTGGATGACATGGGGGTGAGTAAATTATCCCTATTTTTTATTCTGGAAGCAAAATAATCGTTTATAGAGTCCTGCTCCAACTTCCTGTTTCAATAGGAACAATGTTATCAGGAAAGAAAATTGCATTTATAAAACCATTTCATAGGACCATTAAATTTACTGGCCCTAATTTTACCTGTGCAACAACTGTTTATAAAACAGTTAATAGCTGCTCTTGATATATATATATAAAAAAAAAGCCATTGAGGAGAGTATCAAGCATCAAACTCGCACAGATAATACATGCGTCTTTCACAGTAGGTGTCCCACCAGTCTCCGTCATCTGAAGACATGGCTACACAGTTCTCTCGCTTCCCACCGTCTGGCTGGCTTGACAGGAAGTGCTTCCTCCACTGGAAGTAAGTGACACGAGTTGTGTCCTCAAACAGGTAGAGGCCCTCAGAGCGCTCGTCATTGATCCCAAGCCACACCGGCCAGTTTCCGTGGAATACTGATTTCACATATTCAGCCAAAGCTTCCTGCTCCTTGCGATCTCGTGGCATAGCCATGCGTCCTCCCCGCTCCTGACACTTCTGGGATGCATCTGTGTAGGTCTCATACACACGGTATGCCAGGAAGCATTTGTAACCCATTTTACGGCCTTTCTGGCAGCCTGGAACCACAACAATCATTTTCATCATATTTGAATCAAATACAGAACCGTGTCAAGGAGTGTATTTTGCTGTCATCTTAAAACGATTTGCCCAAGTAACACATATTCCTGGACAAACTAGATTCAGTAGATAACCCACTAACCCTCTAGTCGTCCGATCTCTTTGCGATTGTGCTTGCAGTAGGACGAGACTTCTTGAATGGCATCCTCAGTGTCGCCTAATCTATTCTCAAGTCGGGACATTCTTTCCAACAGCTGTGTAACTTTAATGTCCAATGTGTAATGTCCCACATTGAGCCTGTGGATAGCCTGATCCATCGCTGCCAGTCTAGACACTGCAAGAATGTATAAATAGACAAATGTGAATCAAGTCTTTCATTAGTCAGCTATGCTGCTGCATACCAGTGAAAGAATAGAATATGAAGAGACTGAGTTGTGGAGGGGGAAGGGGTCGACTAGGTAGCTAATGATATAGACTGTCTGGATTCTAGAGAAGCGATTATTTTTTTTTTTATAGATAGAATCTTACTGAAGTTCTATTTTTTAATTTGCACACCTAGACTATTAAATATTACCTTACAAACAACACCTGCAATTGTGCAAGCTGTTTTTGTAATTAGAACGTGTGAAGTGAGTGTTTAACGCACTGATGTAGTTGTAAGTGCTCTCCATTTCAGAGACTGCAGTGGTGGGTTCAGGTTCTATGATGTCAGGAGTGTCCCCTCGTCCTCTGACCATCTCCTCATTGAACACTCTCACCTGTAGAATTAAACGACAGCAAAACCACCATCAAAAAAACTGATTTAAGGCTGGAATACACTACACAACTCCCACCCATATTTTTGCCCAATTTACACTCTGAAAGACTCCACAGTAGTTGCCAAAATTCAGAGGCAAGCTGCAATTTTGGCCAGCCACAGATTTTAATTTTTTATTTTTTTTAGCTCAGACTATGAATCCATTCAGCGGCAGGATATAAAAATTGATTTAATTCTTTGAGCCAACTGTAGGACAAATGATGTTCAGAGCAGTCTGTGACCCTTTGATGCTCTGGAACCCACAGAGCCAATTATGTGATGCCTAGTGGTTTGAAATCTGGTCAGATTTTAAAAGTCAAATAGTTTATTCCAGCCTTTGCCTGATACAGAATACACATGCACAGTCACACTGGAAGTCCTGGCCGGGCACTTCCAAGTAATGTGTTTGCTAATCAAGGATGTCTTGTAGCAACCAGAAGAGTATGCCATTGAATTTTCCTCCCACTTAATAAATGCTGACACATTTTGAACTTCATCAAAACGGTACAGTAACCCCAAGTAGAAAACCATAGTAATTCAGTATCACGGTACAGTGATCGCATTTAACATAGATATAAATAGAAACAAATCTAAAATCTTAACCTGAGACAGATCGGCTGTTGTGATGGCCGGTCCTGTGGTGTTCTCGCCGGAGTTACAGGAAGACAAAGCCCCGAAGCCCACTACAGCCGCCAGAATCACTGTTAGACTCATCTCCACTTCAGATCACTTCACTTCATAAATCCCTCCCTTCTGTTTTACTGCATATATGTTCACAACTCTGGATGTTCACTCAACAGCAGCCTTCTCTCCTCCGTTCACATCGCTTTCCACTCTGTCTCGCTCTATCCTTCACCTCTATACAGCTCTGTTTTGTTTTAGCCTCCTCCCTCTCTGCAGCTGTCGGATACTTTTCCTCCTCCTTTCACCTTATCTAAAAGATTCCTGGTTTCTTTCTCTCTCTCTTTCTGTTTGCTTTCTTTCAGCTGCTTGTTCCTCAGAGTTTTATACCCAAACAGGATTTTTCTTTTCTTTTTTCATTCCTCCCACTTCCATTCTTTGTGCTAACATGGCGTTTTGTGTTTTACTGACACAGCTCTTTCTCCCTCTTCCATAAACATTTAAATAGAGCTTCATGTTCTTGTCCAAGACTTGTTTTTACGCTTTTGTCCCTTGGGAACATGCCGTTCTGTAGAAGTCAATAGTGGCCGAATGACAGGAAAATGATGAACGTCTCATTACCAGCTGAGTCCTGTCTCCTCACATGGAAGGAATTTGGACCTCTCGTCCTCTAAACAGGACACTTTCTTGCTCACTTCCTCTGGAGAAGACTTTGGAAGAGAGTCAGATGTAAGAATGGAGTTTTTCCCAAAAGAATCCAGTTCATTACATAACTAAGCAAATCTCTCCCAGATGACTGTGTCTAGACATAATACAGTACAAGAAACAGATAAACAGCTTGGATGTCTAACTCCAAAACCATGGATATCTACTGTTGTTAGACTGATCTAATCCAACTATACTATAGCAAAACAACATTTGAACGTTGAATGACCTCTTGGAAAACTACAGGACCACTTTCCAGTCAGAAATTAACGAGGCCTTTTTCAAAACATGTGGTGCAATAACCAATCCACCAAAATAAAAACTAGTGCCTGGGGAAATAAACTTTTTAAATAAAGCATATTTGAAAATGCCACATATGTGACCAATTACAGAAACGCACATCCAACTGTTATATTTTACTAAAATAAATAACACTCTGGGCAGTGAACTGACAAAAACAGAAAACTGTCACGAGATTTAGGAGTAGAGCTCCATCTTTCTGTTTTCAATTAGTGATACTCTGCCCCCCACCAGGCAAGAGAAGAATGAGACGAACTACAAGAGTTAGTGTACTTTTTTTATTGTACTTATTTTGTATTACAGATATATGAATGCATAAATACTGGCTCCAGGCCATGCATTCGCATCCAACAAAAACATCTCGCAACAAAGCTCCAAAAATGAATCCTATCTTGAACCCTAGGTAGCTAAGTACATAAATGCAAACGTCGATTTCACACGTCTGTTCTCACGGCAATTTGTACATATTTTACGAGGTGGCTAATTCATACAACCACACTCGTACAAATTCATACGATTTCTGCCAAATTGTATTTTACAAGTTGTACAATTCATGAATTTTTTTTATACGAATGACGTACACCAAACCCCGCCCCTAAACCTAACCGACACTGGGGTTTAGACAAATCGTATAAAATCGAGTGAGGTCGTACGAATTAGCCACCTCATAAAATACGTACGAATTGGTCGTGAGATAGAATTGGAAGAGCGAGTTATAGCTAGGTGTTAACAGCTAGCTACCTGAACAACACATTCAATTTCAGTGAACTCTATCGCCCCCTTGAGTTCTGGAGTTTGCTGTAGCCATAACACCCGTTTAATGTTGCATCCACATTTGCGTAATTGTGTGAAGTATGTTTTGGGACTAACAGCAAATGGAGATTTTGACTATTGCTTTTTAAGTTATTAAGTCATCTCTGGTGTATCGGGCTAAAGGAAAGAGACAAAGAAAGGAAGCATTCAGGAGAATGAGGAGAAAAGTCAATGATTCACTTCAAAGCATACTATAAAAGTAGCACGCATATAAAAAGTCTACAAAACAAGCAAGGAGCAAGTCATCTCGTCAAAACCATGCTAGCACTATGGTGTCTCGTTTAAGTCCTTATCAATAAATGTACAGTGAAGCATCTTAACACTAGTATTGAGGTCTTGATAAATATTGATATGATAAATTATGGCAGTGACGTTGATGTAGCATTCACACTAGTGGTTTTAGTGTGGATCTGAGTTCTGGCTTGTTTGATTAATACATCTTCCAAACTTCTGAAACCACACGCAAAGGAATTTTACTTGAGTCCGAAAGTGGGGTTTGGTTTAATGTGAACCACAGTATGTTTCGTGGTTAATGGATGTGAATGGAATCCAGAAGTGGGCTTGTACTGATTTAGTGTACTGTGCTAGTTTGGTAGTCACACCAAACAAAAATATAAAACACTGTTCTGCTACTTTAAGATTTCAAACTTCGTTTCCTGGATACACAGGATAGAATTTGGTAGACTTTTGGTAGAATTTTTGCAAACCTACCACAGTTTATGATAACAGTAACGGTGTGAAAGCAGACCAACAGGTCCAGGAGAGCAGAGACAATGGCTTCTGACTCCAGCAAATGTACCAAGTGTGAAAACAACCAAAGAAACAAAGATCGACATATGCTCTGTTTGAAATCCTATCTAGTGTATCATAGCTCATGCATTCAGTAACTTCTAACCAGTGAGATGGAGTCCGACAGATGAAGATTTTACTCCAATCAGTCATATGGATGCACTATAAAGAAACTACTGAAGCATTTGGATAGTGTTTGGTAGTTTTGGGCTTGTGGTGCTTGTAGTTCCTGTGATCTGGAAGGGGTTCTTCAGGATATGCAAGCGTTACCAGTTGTCCAAGAAGTCAAATCCAGTCTTTAGGATACTGCTGCTTGTGTTAAACTGAAAAAAAGGAGACATATCAATTTAGTGTTGTTTGTGGTTAAAATGTTAGTAGAAAAAAAAAATCAAGAGGAAATGTGGATCAATGACTTAGAAGTAAAAATAAGAGTAAATGCATTAATTAAAATATATTTAATTTTATGTGTGTGTGTGTGTGTGTGTGTGTTTAATGTTAATAAAGCATATTGAGAAACATACTTTTGTATTTATGTTGGTTTGGTTCTGAAAAACTGTTTTTAATGTTTTTAAACCGATATAACTAACAACTTCACTGAAAACCTCACATTTTTCTAAGAAATAATAATAAATGATTCTGCCAAACAACTTGTTTTTATTTTTGAAGAACACAATCAATTTAATAATTTACTGATGCATTCTAGTTTCTCCTCCTGATAAACTTAAAAATATAGGTTCCAGAAGATGATTTTGACAAACATAACAAAAAAGAACCAATCTGGGTTCCGCAAAGAACCCTTCAGTCAACAATGATTCTTAAAAGAATAATAAAAAAAAAAATTCTGTATAAAGAACCTTTATGTTCTTCATATAACTCATATAACTTCTTCATATGCTCATTCTAGAAGAGTTGTAGTCAAGTCATTGTACTCATGAATTTCGTTTTAATACACTGCATTAATTAACGGAAAGAAAAATATGACGAGCATCAAGGCATTCACCCAATGCACAACTGTCTGTCTTCATCGAACGACATGAAATGAAGGTGAAAGTCCATCTAACCTGTGAGAAGGTCGGACTGGAGGTGGGTGAGCTTTCTGCCTTCTCGGCATCTTTGACAGTGCTGTTGGACCGAGAGGAAGACCTGGTGACCAGACCAGGACTGAACACATCATCCATAGTGCTCACAGACGGGAGCGTGCTCTGAGCCCGTTCCCAGCCTTCCGAGGAGGAGGACACGGGAGCGGGAGGTGTTGGGGTCACACTGATGGGAACGGGGGGAGGAGGGGCGTGAGGTTTGGTGATTCTCTGCTGAACCGGCCGTGACGGAGGCACATCCTCAGACTCTGACTTCAGGTACGACGGCAAAGGCTTCTCTCCTTTCTCCAGAGACTTGATCTGGCTGGGCGTCAGAGACTGAAACTCGGCCTTCTCGCCCTCCAGCCGCGAGCGCTCGGCGCTGATCTTCCAGAAGGACGACTCGTCAGTGCTGGGCAGCTTGGTGCTCTGACCGGGCTTGGGTTTAGATTCGGTCACGGAGGAGGGAACGGAAGGTTCTGGAGCGCCGGAGATGAGGCTGAAATCCATCTGACTCTGTTGGGAAGGGATCACATTTGTTTACTCTTTTACTAGCAAAACAAATATGTATTTTTAGCAGAGGTGGCCCAGTTACCTTGGTCTCCCAGGAGAAGGGAGCCGAGTGCTCATCTTGCCATGTTAAGTCCTTGAAAGAAAAGAGACGGAGATGTAAACAAGCCATAAGATGTGACAATACTCCTTTAATCTGCCTTTTCTATTTCATTGAATAGGAAATCTCACAAAATATATAATACATAATATAAAGACAGTGCACGGATTTGTTTAATAAGTGGTTCATAGATACATCTTTCATAAATATTAACAATATATAGACTTCTAAGAGATTTGTTTGGCAAAGTTTTTTTTATCATCACTTTACAAATTTTATTTCTAAATTTAAACCAGAATTTTTAGAAGAGGCACAGATTTAATTTAAATATTTTATACATATTTAGTAAACGGCCTAATAAATAAAATAAAATCACATTTATTTTGTTGACACATTGGTTTGGTAGCCTAGATATTCAAAAATTATTTAAATAAAGTTTAAATATTAGATATAAGTGACAAATTCGTTCAGAAACTGTTTAATGTACAGATATCTGACAATAGCTGTTTACTAAAATGTTAACGTATTAAATTATAAATAGTTAAAGTAATAAGTAAGTGGTTTAGCAAATAAAACAGACGTTTAACAAGTGAAAAGATGCAACTTAAATTTCACTATTGTTGAAGTTAAAACATTAATATATATTTCGCTTTTTTAGCAGCTGGTTGAAAGACATTAGTAAACCATTTTATTTAGACCTACTTGTCACATTAACAGATATTATGTAAAAGTAGCAAATCAATTAAATCTATGAATCAACACAGAAGGTTCGTTATTTGTTCACGTCATAACGGAATTGTTTTGTAAAGACAAGCTCTGTATTACTAAAGATAATCAAAACAACGAGTCTTCAATGAAACAATAGCAGCTCTAACTTAACACCTGGCGACCCAAACATCAGCACCTCGTCTCCGAAGTGCACGGTCTTCTGTCCGGTGAGGAGCAGTAGTTTCGGGAAGCAGACCAGCTCTTCTCGCTCCACTCGGTGCATCGCGTACCGAGCCCGGATCCGCGGATCCAGCAGACCGTCGTCTATCGCCGTGTCCTGGTCCACCGGACTCATCTGATCCCAAGCCGAGCCGTGCCTCTCCTTTATCTTCTCCCGTTCCTCCATAATCTTACGGGCCATTGAATTGATGGAGGAGAAATACTCCATCTTTCTGGCCTCCGTGAGTAGCGGTTGATCCGCCATCTTTCTTCTTCTTCTTCTTGTATTTGGGCTAGACGCGTCTATGGCGTATTGCTGCCCTCCTCTGTTCTCCAATCGTTGGGGTTATTTATAGCTTATACTACTCTATATATTTTTGTATACTCCAATGCTTCGCAGATATTCCGTCAGTTTTTTCACTTTGTTCCAGCTGTCCAAATTTAATAAAGAACATACACTAAAAACAGTTTCTCCAATTTCTCCCAGTTCCCTGATCAATTTCCTCCTTTGATGAGAGTACCTCCTGCATTGTACCAATGCATGCATCACTGTTTCCTTATCTCCACATTCACAATGTCCATCAGGATGTTTTCCAATCAGAGCCAGCCCACAATGCCCAAGTCTCATACTGGTTATACTGGATCTCTTCTCTGACATCTGTATTTACATCTTTCTTTCTCTACCATTCTTTGAACTACATAATAAGCTCTTCCATTCCTTTCACACTCCCATGACCTTTGCCACATTTCTTTTACTGACCTATTTATTATTTCTGTGTAATCTGATGAACCATACTGCAAATTAAATTGTACCCTTTCCTCCTGCTTTCTTTGCCATCTCATCTGCCTCCTCATTACCCTCCATGTGCGCTGGAACCCACAAAAACCCCACCTAGATGGCCTCCCCACATTTGACACTGCCTGGTTTTTATCTCCTCCACCACAACCTCTGACATCTTTCTTTCTTTTATTTGTTTTCTAAAAATATAAATCCACATTGGGATTTGGAATCAACCACAGAGGTAAATCTGACCGACATATTGGCGGACATACATTCAATTCCATAATACCAATATCACCTGCCATGGATTTGATTGTCTCTATAAAGTTTGTTTTAATCGATCTTGCTGCTCCCATAAACTCCTAATGCTGACTCAACCGTTTTTTTTGTTGGTAATTTTCCAATCTGTCCTTTTAATTTCAATAAATACCTAAGACCAAGTTTACATCTTCTTATTTTCAATGGCATCTCCCCTGTTTCTATAGCGCAGATATTGGAACACCCCACTACACACTCTAAGAGCTTTAGCTTGGACTACATCAAGCTGTTTAATTACTGAAGGAGCTGCCCCATATACCATACATCCATAATCAATGCTTGATCTTATCATTGCCCTATATATCATCATCATAGTTTCACTGGCCCCCCAATCAGACCCAGCCACACACCTTAGGACATTAATTATTTTCCCACATTTAATCGAAACCATCTCAATATGCTTTTTCTATGTTATTCTTTCATCTAGCCATATCCCTAAAAATTCGAAATTTTTAACTTGTTCAATATTTGTATTATATATATATATATATATATATATGTGTGTGTGTGTGTGTGTGTGTGTGTGTGTGTGTAACTGCTATAATGACATTTTCCTCTTGTATCCAAATACCATGTATTTAGTTTTTTCTGTTGATAGTTTAAAGCCCCAATCATTGGCCCACTCAACTACCTTCTTCAAAGCAGAAAGAACTGGGCTTCTAACACTACCTTGAGGAATTCCATTCTCTATCTCAAGTTCCTCTGATAATTCACTTCCCACCCTTACTTGAATAGTCCTATTACTTAAAAAAATTATAATCCAGTTAAACATTCTTCCTCTAATTCCTGCATCATAGAGAGCAATGAGCAACCCTTCCCTCCAAAGCATATCATACGCTTTTTCAGTGTCCAAAAACACTGCATCAGTGGCTTCCTTGTTTGGCGATGGCTTTTTTTATTTCAATATCTATGTCTAAAACAGCATCCCTTGTTGACCGCCCCTGCCT
Organism: Carassius auratus; assembly: GCF_003368295.1. Classification (NCBI taxonomy): domain Eukaryota; kingdom Metazoa; phylum Chordata; class Actinopteri; order Cypriniformes; family Cyprinidae; genus Carassius; species Carassius auratus. The sequence continues at coordinate 23,206,008 of NC_039262.1, forward strand.
GAATCCACTCTGATGCTCCACAAAATATCCGCTTTTCTCCAGTTTATCCACAAGTTTATCTGTTACCATGCGCTCCATAATCTTACATAAAACAGATGTTAAGGCAATTGGTCTATAGGAACTATTATCTGGTTTCTTCCCTGGTTTCACAATTGGAATAATTACTGCATGTTTCCACTCTTTAGGAAGACTTCCACTCTCTGAAGAGGGCATGCAGCACTCTGACGTTTTTACACATTGTAGAATTAAAACACTTTATACTCAAATGTCAAAAAAAGTTACTCAAATCAATGAACAGCACCAAAAAAGCCCCATTCTTACAGATCATTAACTAAAAAAAGTTGGTTTAGTTACTCTTTAATATCTTGTGGCGATGAAATACTATCAGGTTCCCATGAGTTATTATGTCGTGGCTATGACAAAACTAAGGTGAACCGACCATGTCTTCTCCCAGGCACCGTAATATATGACTGATAAACTCACTCCCTGATATTTTGTGATGTCATAATCTATTAAAACATTTATTTCGTATTATTATACACAATACCTTAAGAAAATTAGCCATGGTATTACTATAGTAAATGTATAGTAGGCTAGCCAGGTTTTTATGTTTTTTATTTTGGGAGTTTTTAAGACCAATTATAGCATATAACCATAGTTTTACTACAAATACCATGGTTGAACTGGTTAGTGTAGCAAAACGTTGTTTTAACTAGAGATGTTCCGATACCCTTTTTCTCTTCCCGATACCGATTCCGATACCTGGGCTCAGGGTATCGGCCGATACCGAGTACTGATCCGATACCTGGGTGTATATCTGTATATACAGCTGTATATACTACTAGCCCTGTGTAAATTGCTAGAATTCTTTTTATGGTGTGCTTCAGACAGATCCCTCAATAAAACATGAACAAATACATGGTGAACTACTGTATTTATTACAGTATTTTTATTATCTAACATGAATTTGACAGTATTATTTATTTTCATATGCAAAAAAGAACTTCAAATGCAGCCAAAAATCTAACACCGCAAACTAAAAAAGGTATTTAAGTTTTACAATATAACTGTATAAAAAAACTGCAACAAATAAGTCTAGGAATATAAAAAAAGATCTATTAATCAGATAATCTCTTTACAACAAAACAAGTAAAAAACAAGCAACCATCTAGGCATAATTATTATTATTATAGAGACGTATTATTATTACTGTAGGCTACAACAGTAGCTTTATATATTGTCAATTTACTCATGTAAACCAAACATTTATTTTAATGGGCTGCCATGAAGATCTTTGAGTGTCTGTGTTTATGATATGACAGTATTCTCAAATGAAACGGTAAATTCTCATGAAGTGACGGTTTATGCGTTCGTGTCCTCATGACACACAGCAGAGACTACAAAACAGCGAGCTCTCGCGCATCTGTGCCAGTCACCCACAGAGATGTAGATTTTGCGGGAGTAATATTTAAATAGTATTTTGCAGTTTAATATTCACAGACACTAGTATATATTCGGCTACTGTCTGGAGCCCTGCGCTTTGACTTACACGAAAGCGACTGAACGCAGCTGCCGGTACTGAATATACTCGAGAGTCTGTAACTACCGGTACTACAGAGACATACTGCTAACCACTGATCTATAATATAGAAGCGGCTTCACTGTCTTTTGGCAGTTTAGAATGTGATGAGTGATCCAGTCATATATAGATCAGGGCTGCTAACGCGTTTTCATTTCTTCTTCGCTGCTCTAAACAGGGGTTGCTTGTGGCAACACAGCACAACTTCCTGTGTTTTCAATGCATTTTGAGCAGCGAAGAAGAACCGTGCAGCAGTTAGGCAAAGCTTGCGGTCATAACCAGGCGGCAAGGAACTCGACCGGAAGTTGAAGTCGGGTGGGGGCTGCCATCTTTTAGCAGAACTTCACTTGCGTTAGCATTCCCATTGACTCCCATTCATTTTGGCGTCACTTTGACAGCGAATAATTTTACATCTGAGGCGTTTAAAGACTTCGTTTGTCCATTATTTATTTCTAAAGATACACAACAATGTATAAAGGGCTCCATTAACTTCTATGTTACATTATGGCCCCGTAGAAACAGTTTTTGTAAAAAATAGGCTAACGATTGCGTCATAACCACTCGGCTCTCCGTCGCATTACCGTACAGACAGGAGGAGAAGCTCGCAGGCAATTAACTTAATATGGCGTACTGGCGTTACATTTTAAAATACTATACAAAATAATTAATCAGAATACTTACTCCTGCTCACTCACGCCAAAGAACTCCCAGCTTAAGCTCGCTGTCTCTGCAAGATTAACGATGGCAGTTTGCACGCACAGCTACTAGAAGATCTACATCTGTCAGACAGGTTGCTGACGTCGTCAAGCTTAGTTTGAGTCTGCGCGTCAGAAACGGAAGTGCTAAAAAACGCTAAAAATGGGCTTCACTTGTCTCAGTTGAGTTCCAATGGGGTCGCTGTGTCCATTTATTTTACTGTCTATGGTCATAACTAGGTATTTTTTAAGAAAATGGTATCGGATCGGTATATGGGTTCATGTACTCGCCGATGCCGATGCCAGAATTTGTTGTGGTATCGGAGATATTTCCGATACTAGTATCGGAATCGGAACAACTCTAGTTTTAACCATGGTTTAACCAGTAACCAATAACTCCGCCCACACCGCGATGACGTCACACCGAACAAGTCTAAATAATTGTTTGCATTAATCTTAAAAACTATTGAATCCGATTTTTTTTTTTTTGTAACAAGTATAAATTGTGCCTTATCTCTTGCTGTATTATGATATATACATTATTATAATACAGTGTTGCATGCCCTTTAGTTCACTTAGCAGACGTGTTTAACCAAAGAAGCAATTCACATTTAAAAATGTTCGTCACAGTGAGAGAGACTGGTGTTGTTACTAAAGGCTTTGAAAAAGTAACACTTGTTTTCTACAGAGCCAGAAAACTAAACTAAAAATAGCGGATTCCTTGAGAGTGATGACGAATCCGGAAGTAAGCTATTTTACCCACAATGCAACGGGGTACATTTAACTTCGCTTAGGTTTTTATTAATTTATTTTATACATGGAAATTTACTATACAGTTTAAATAACATACTCATTTAACATTAGTGTAGGTTGTTCTGTTGTAATATATAACAGTACTGATGTCAGTCGTATTCTCATCGTCCTTGTGGAGTGTGTCTCTATCGGTCAAGTACGTACTGCAAACGTCTCAAAGCTAGTACACTCATGTTTCTCTTCAGATCGTATAAATCTTTCGCCTTTTACTAAAGATTTCCGTGGGGAGGAACACAATGAGTATAAACTAATTTTTTGATGCCCTGTTTAATCACGGGGCTTCCTAAATGAGTTTAACAATAGAAAGATATGCTTACAATATTCAATTAAATTAATATAAGGTTTGCTCACAATGCTTGCTTGGTCTTGTGATGTTAGTACGACCTTACTCTACTTATGAAATTTTGAAGAGATCAGTATTGGTTTTATATTCAGTGATACGATGGATCTCTCTTTAGGTCAGCTAAATCTGTGTCAGTCTTAAAGCCATCGCTTAGTGTAATCTCCATTATTTTTATTGACCCGAACTCTCATTTCAAAGTACAGAAAGCAAAGAGTGGAAGGGTTGCTTTATCATAGTGCACAGATTTTTCTAAGTAACCATCACACAGCAAACAGGTCAGTGTGAAATACTGAGTAGTGTGTGTCAGTCATGTTCTCACCGTCCTTGTGGAGTGTGTTTCTGTCGCTGAAGTACGTACTGCTGCTGTTTCAGAGTTAGTACACTCATGTTTCTCTTCAGATCGTATAAATCTTTCGCCTTTTACTAAAGATTTCCGTGGGGAGGAACACAATGAGTATAAACTAATTTTTTGTTGCCCTGTTTAATGACGGGGCGACTTAACACGGTTTAAAAACAGAATTATAATAGCGCTGTTATGGTCAGCTTATTTCGTAGAGGAAGAGTTTATGTTTTACGCATTACATCGATGTGAAGATAAGTGTAAATTAAAGGTTACTGAAGTCAATGATGCAAGATCAATAGTCCTGAGCTCAATTGTAGGCATCTTTTTTATCCCAAAACATTAGAGAAACCAGTTATACTGTGTTTTCAACTGTGTCTGCCAAGATAAGCTCATCACTTTGTTATTGTGTTTGTGTCAGACAAGACATTATGGTTTTCCGAGATAGTTCTGCCTGAAAATGTTTTGAAAATGTGTTTTATTTGTTACTGCATATGTATTAATAAAACAGTTTTAATCAGTGAGTGATTACTCTGTATGTACTGTGAAGCTGAGCCAACCATTACCTGAAATTAAAACAACAAATCACACTTTAAATAAACTACACTGACATTCAATATAAATATAAAACATTGGAAAGAGTTCATCTGTTGGTTTGAAGTAATGTACCCCAGGCAGGTTATGATCTGTTTTTTATACAGTCTACGGTTATGACCCTTTCAATCCTTGTCCTGTAGAGGGCGACATCACAACAGATCCTGCGATAAACAAACACTCACAACCAAGATGCGTGTTTCTGTGGCCGTGGCACATTCCTATTTTACTGTTTTTTATATATATCATATTGTTTATTATTGTGTCGTTCAATAATTGGTCATTATATATATTTTTTTTACTATATAATAATATAAGTAATGTATTTTTAATGTGCCCGTTATATATTTCCCTCTTTTTATAAATGTTCTTCATTATATGGAGACTGTCAGCAATCATTGTAATCATTCAGTGCCGATAGAATCAGATATCATCAATATCATATACATTAAACACAGTATGAACGTTTTGTGACAGTAATAATAATCATAATATATAGAAATTAATATTTATTACCAAAGGATGAAAAGTAACAGTAAAGACTTTTACGGGGAGAGAGAGAGAGAGAGAGAGAGAGAGAGAGAGATAGATAGATAGAGAGAAAGAGAGAAAGAGAGAGAGAGACTGAGTAATGAATGTTTACCATTACATGAATGATGTATATTTTTTTATATATTCAAATATTCACAATTTTACCATGTCACTTTATTTTTGCTTACAGGAAACTCCACAAGTAGCCTGTAATATAAAGCTTAAATAGCGTGTATGAGAAACACATACTTCATATTTGTCCTCATGTTTGGGAATATGTCAAGTGTTTGACCCTCTCTGCCCCAGACAGATGATTAATATGACCTGTGAGTGTAAGATGATCCTCTCTCTCTCTCTCTCTCTCTCTCTCCCACCCTCCCTCTCTCTCTCTCTCTCTCTCCCACCCTCCCTCTCTCTCTCTCTCTCTCCCACCCTCTCTCTCTCTCCCACCCTCTCTCCCTCTCTCTCTCTCTCTCTCTCTGTTCAGTCTCGGTCTGTGAGTTCCTGTGATCGGATCATTAGTGTTTAGTGGTTAGACATGAGAGAAAGGACGCTAAAGTGTAGATTAGGGAACTTTATTTAACTTTAAAGAGTTTGAGAACTTTCTGAATATCTGAGCAGAAGAATGGAGCCGATAACAAAGTGGACACCGGCTCAGGTTGTGGACTGGATCAGAGGTAGGCACTTTAACAGAATACATCATTTAATTAATTCATTACAAAAATGAAACACGATAACCATAGTTCACATAGTTATTTGAATTTTATATATACATATACATATATTTATAAACTCAGTTGTTTTGTTTTATTAACAGTTTTTAAGAAAACTAATAGTTCTTAAAATAAATATTTCATATATATGGCTATTATTACTTATATTATATGTTGATTGATACATTTTGACTGATAACCACAGTTTTATTGTAAAAATGGTAACACTTTAGTATAGGGACCAATTCTCACTATTAGTTGCATCACATGTTGGCTGTTTAGTAGTATATATAAAGCACATATTTTGCATAGTGCATAACAATATTCTACATCCCTAATCCAACCCAATACCTAAACTTAACATCTACCTCTCTGACTGTCAATGAGGAGTTTATTGAGACAAAAGTCATAGTTTATTGTTTGTTAATAGTGAGATTAGGACCTTCAAATAAAGTGTGACCATAAAATAATAGTAACTCTAGTCAGAAACTATGGTTAGTTACTATGGTAAATGTTTGTAAAGGCAACATCCCTAACCACATACAGCAACTCAGTGTTTGTTTATTCCTCCCTAAGCATGATCCAAACTGGTCTGTCAAACTTCTGTCAAACTCTTCATATCTGAAAACAAATCCATAATAATCTTATTTGTAAACCAGCTTTTGTACATGTTGGTGATTAAACATACAAGGAGACCTACATTTCTAATAGCAATAATAGCAATAATAATAGGGACGTTTTAAATTTTATATCAAGATACATGGCAGCAATGGAAGTTTTTAACTCCCAGTGTATTATTGTACTGAAGAGACAAAGGTTTATTTGCATAAACAAATGTCTTCTTGTGGTTGGTCATTTAAATTAGAAAGCTGTGTTCGTGCTTAGCATTTAAAGCCTTTCTGTGTGTAATTGTATTTATTCTGTGATCTCAGTCTCTGTATCATTTCAGTAGTAAAGACTGCATTGCATTTCCAGAGTTATAGCGGGTATGAAGTTTATAATTAGAAATAGTGACTGATGAGGACAGTGCATCAGATGTGTATTAGACAAAAGACTTCGATCTCAGGATATTTAGTTACCACATTTTGTTTTAATACTTGTTTTTGTTGAGTTGTACGCTTCCAAACCTGCTCTCCATCTTGCTCCAACTGCCTGAAACAACACCATAAAAAACTTTCACTTAGCAGAGACCTTGAGTAAATCGTCAAGGTCCGCCACAATATTGAAATACCTATAATTCTCTGCTAACCAGAAAAGACTGGCCATGCGGTGTGGTTTGGGTCCAAGCCATTCACACACAACAGAAGCATCTAATTATAAACCGAGCCACCTTGAAAGTTTCAAACCCGCTGTTCAGACTCTGGGGAAAGGTTGGTCTTTCGTGCTAATGAAGGACTAGCGTATCTCTCCCGACGCCAGTTTGAGACAATAAAAGTTATGTCAGACGATGCAGAAGTGAACAGATGTGGTATCAGCAAACTTCACAGATTCAGGATTAAAGGATGGCCTTGTGTTTGCATTCGAATCCTGAGTCACTGATAAAGCATTAACCGTTACTGTCTGTTAGCATGTTCCTGTGAGGTCACGCTACACCAACCGTTCACACCCCAGCTCCTTGTCGCCAGCGCGGTGTGTATTTTATTAGCTATGAAAACTGTTTACTTTTGAAGCAATCTGTCGGAAGTTTGTGGATAATTAGCAAAACGTGACCTTTAGACTCTCAAATATGCAAGTGCCCTCCTCAAGCAATGCTTTCACATAACACATATCACATAGAGTAGATCCCCCAGTGCAGTTCAGACGGATCAGGTGGAGAAATACGCCGCATTGCCTGCAGATGTTGATGTGATCATGTATTATCAGCAGGAATCGTGCAGGAACACGTCCTCGTACTTCAGCAGACTGACACGCTTCACTCAGTACAGTAAACACGTTTCATCTTTCCTGATCGATTCTCTTCTGTACATCCTGGCCACATCACTGCTTCCCTGACATCATCATCACTATCATATCGCAGACTCGTGGTGGTTGTGTTGTAGGTGCTTTTGGGACTCGTCTGCGAATCATTGTCACACATGAGTGAGTTGCGTGACTGCGGTTGAACTGTTTGCGTATCAGGCGGAGACGACAGTTTCGTCTTTGTTAGCAACGTTGACTCTGAGTCACAGACACACACTAGCACCACCCCGCCACCAAAAGAGATCTATCTATCTGTCTGAATTTATTCAGGATAATTGAGTCTCAATGAGCACAAACTTTCTCAAACAGGAAGCTGTTATATCACTGGAATTACCCCAAGGATCAGCACGACAGCCGACTTCGTGGACACTTTGTTGACATCTAAAGGGTTTGGCTGGAGGAAACTCTCTCCCCCCACGACTGCCTTTGTTGTCCCTCATCTCCTGCCGATGGAGAAGACTGATGTCACGTCACCACTGAAAGGGACACTAAATGCACCAAATGTTTCTTTCATCCACTCTTGCTTTCCATGCGAACACTTGTTTCTGGTGGGAGAGGGGGGGCGGAGCAAACATTCCCTCTATTGACCCCCCAGGCTGTGGAATGCGTGCCAAACTTCACTTATTCACAGCTCAGACGACTAAGCACGTGTCCACACTGATGAGCAGACTATACTGAAGGCTAGCTAAACAATGTATACGCTAGTAAATGACAAGGCCAGCCAAGCAGAAGAGTCTGTGTTTAATAGTAAATAGCTTTATGCTATTTTTTAATAGTAAGATTGATATAAAAAAAAAAAAAAAAGAATGATAAATTAGGATAATTTTGGTTTTCTGATCTAATTCATCCGGCAGGAGGGCGTGGACAGACTGTGACATCATTCGAGCCCTCAGTATGATGCATGCTCTGTTTTAGATGAAAATATTTTGTTTGCATATTTCCCTTCTTACAAGTCTTCTAAAGGGCAAAAATGGATTGGCGGATGATTCATGTAGGCCTAGATATGGAGTGGAAGAGCAACGCTCCGCACCGTTTCGGAAACTTGGAGGAGTTTCAGTAGCACTCGGAGAACAATAAACATTCTTCAGGTCTCCGAAGGCTCAGAAGGAAAGCTTTAGAAACACACACTGCTTCTGCTGACGCTCTGACTGCATCGGGACAGGGGACGGGACAGGGGATGGGAGAGGAGACGCACTACCCTCTCATTTGTAACTGAAGCTCGGGTGCTTCTGCCCTCTGATATGGTGCTTTCAAGCTTGTTAGTCATTTGGATGTGAGTGGGGTCACTGGATATGATTAGTGTCTGTTTCCCTCCACGAGAAAGACTAACTTTTTCAAGTTTGGTAACTGTTTCAGCATGAGATATTTTTATCTCTGCTAAATTGACCTCCCAGGTTAAGTGTGTAAATCTAAAGGCATGTTTCTAAACAAGATTAGAAGTTGTTGTGACATGGGACCGTTGGGCTATTTCCTCCTCATTTAGGAGTTTTATTTTGACAACTTCCACTTATTAGTTTGTCTTAATGAGATCATCTAAATAAAATGAAAATTCTGGCATTATTTAGTCATCTTAATTTAGTTTTATTTGATTTTTTTGCGAAATACAGATTGAATTCCTTTTGACAAAAAGCTTTTGTGGCTATGAATGACTTGAAATGAATTGTAAAGTTTATCAAATGGATTATGTTTATGGGGTTTTTATGCTGTTTTCTTGAAATGTACCTTTCTTTTTATGCGTATTTCGAAGGCTTGAAGAGCATGTGTTCATGTAAACAGACCTCCATCCACAAATATCCACTTCATCTTCTTTTCTTCAACTTTCTCCTATGAACCGTGACTCAGTCAAACTCAAACTGTAAGTTTCGAGGATCTAGAATAGATATGCAGAAGATACAGATTTGTATTTTTTTTTTTTTTTTTATGTATATAAGGCTAATGCAGTAGTTCTCAAATGTTTTCTGGTGGCAGATCACTTTCCCACTAAAACAAAAGTTCACCAGACAACCCTAAACTCATTGAGGTCTTATTTGACATTCCTTATACTTTGTAAAATTATTTTTATTTTATTTCATTTTATTTAGTTTAGGTTAGCATTGTTTTGTTTAATTAAATTTATTTATTTAGATGTTATTTTGCAATTTTGAGTTGATAGACTAGTTAATCCATTCTTGATACTTTTTTATTTTATTTTATAAGCTTCACCGAGGAAAATCCTCATATTTGCCAATAAATCTTATTCTTATTCTGGTTTAAAGATTTAAATATTTTGCATTATTACTACACCAGTTTACACTAGGGGTAGACCGATGTGTGTTTTTTGACAGACTATGCCGATATCTCGGAAACCAGGGGGGCCGATAGCCGATATATACGATTTTTTTGTTTTGTATTATTAATATTTAAGAAATTTGACATTTGACAATATTTAAATCATTTGACTGAATTAAAAGTAAATGTGTAAAAGAAATATGCTTGTAATTTAGGGTGAAAGTATTATTCACAAATAAATAATGCATAAAGCGTTGCACGTGTTTAAAGTTTAATTCACACGGATCGACCGTCACACAGAAAACACGTGGTCAACTGGATACACATACACACTTCACAAGATCTCACAGCTGGATTCAAATAAGTGTGCAAGGTTTGTGAAATTAAATGTTCATTAGTCATTCAAATATTTGTTTAAATGATATAAATGCGTATTTGCTTAATGCTGACGGCAAACAAGAGCGTATTATAATGTTTGCCTTTCTATTAATAGGCCTAATATAAAAGCAATCGTTATAATACTTTCTGTATATATTAATTCCTTTGTTTAACTGTTCTAGCTGATTATTAGACAGACTTCTGTACATGTTAGACAGAACTTTTAACGACGAACAAGAGAGAGTGTGAGCACTGTGTGCACGCTCAGGCGCTTCCGCTTTCAGCGTCGTCAAAATAAAAGTCCTGCCTCGAACACATCGGCAAGGCAAAAAAAAAAAAAAAAAAAAACATGTATAGACGGTTTCAACGGCATCAACATAAACAAACGTTAATGCGCGTGAGCGCTTTTGTGGACCTAACTTAACTTCCGGTAGACTCCAAATAGAATCAATAACAACAGCCAAGTCCCTCTAGAGTAGATATTTTTTGATTACAAACAAAATGTGTTTTCTGTGTGGATCAGGCGGACTTAATGAAAATGCTAATTCATTATTTGCCAGCCGGAGATGTTTTAAAGCAAAGACATAAAGCGCTAGAAATAGATGTTTCCGCAGTAACAGCTGTAAACAAAGCAGAGCTGGTACCCTCACATGCTGCTTTATCACGCATATAACATGCAAGTCTTCTTTCAGAAATACAGCGATATAAAAGCACCCGTGCCTCGTTTTGATATTTAAACATAAATGTAAGGAATTATTATTATTAAACGTGCAGTGTGTTACGTAACGTTACTCATGTTTATTTAATGAAGCCTTTTTGAAAATCGATCAGTTTAAAAATTGTCTCCAAAAATAAATAAATGTATGGGAAACACATCCCGCAGCACAACCACCTGAGCCCAACTTCAGTCTACTCATCACCTTGCCTTTAACTGCGTTTGTAGATGGCACTGCAGCCAGACCGATATACACAACACAGACCGGAAGTTAACTTAGGTCCAGGCGCGTGCGACCGATGAAACCGTCTATTGGCCGATGCCTATATTTGAAAAATGCCAAATATCGGCCGATATATCAGCTTTGGCGATATATCAGTCGACTAGTTTACAGACATCATCGCAGCATAGATAACATTTCATCACCAAAAGTGCAGATCAGTCAAACTGAATGGCACATGCCTGTATCCCTTTAGCTTTGCCAGATTAATTAACACAGAATACCTTAAGAATTAGAGATGAGAAAAGCTGATGTTCATTGGCTCACACTGTGGACTGTTATTGTTGACACTTTCTCATATGTGGCAGCTTTTCTCTGGTGGTTTCATTGACACTGTGTCTCTTTTTGAGCTCAGAAAGTGCAGCTGTTGTCTCTCAGTAGGGGCAATGAGGGTGGAGGGGATTCAGGAGTCCCTAACGTTGCCCTTTGACCCCTCTTTGCCTCCTTTTCTCGCTTTCTCTTTGATCTTATAAGGGCTACCTACCCCCCACAAAGAGCCCCTTTTCATACTGCAGTCTCACACACAGTGGACAGAAGGGTGTTTTGAGCTCACCTCCCCAATTCAGACAAAAGTTTCAGGGGGAAAAGAGCTTCTCTGTCTCTCCCAGACTTGGTTTGCAAAGTACTGTAAGTCTAGCTTTCGAGTGAAAGGCATTCAAATGAGTCGAGTGAGGCTGAATCTTACCAAAACATGCCCTGGTCATTTCTCTCCAAGATAAAAAAGACAATACAATACATTAAAAAGTTTAGCCTTCTCTAAAATAGAATTTGGTGTAGGATTTACTCTGAAAGTATTTTTGTGGAAATTTTAAAGTAACCAGCAAGCAACACATTGAATTAAATATTTTAGAAAGACTGAATTAGTATTTTCTTGTAAAACACACTCCAGTAAACTCTGGTTTTAGTTTTGTTTACAGCTTTATTTACAACTTTGAATTTTTAGGATAATTGAGTTTTTTGGCTTGTGGCAAGAGCTGTAAATCAATTAAAACTTTAATTAATCTAAATTGATTAGAAAAATAATCACATGATATGATTATGAATTACTCAGTTGGTAAGACAATTTTTTAAAATTAAATTTACACATTGATAGGTGGAATTAATAATTGTTTATTTTTATTTATTTTTTTATAAATCTGTATTTTTAATGATAATTCAAATAAATGTAATTCATGATAGTCCTATATATATATAATTATAATTATGATAAATCTTCCTCTTTTTTATATATGTGTGAATTTAGGGAATCAATACAAAATAGAATTAATTATTATTATTATTGGCTTCTGACTTTGCGGTGAAATGTAGCCCAAAATTGGTTTCGACACATAATAATCACCCATTTATGCCAACCCTTATTTACGTAAGAATAAATGATGTAAGTTATTCTTAAAAATGTATTTTTACGTGTTAGCAATACATGAGATCATATGCAAGGGTTAAAGGCTTGACATCATTTGCTGAATGCATTTTGAAGTCACACATTGATTAACAGGCAAAGTTGCCAAGCAAACGCTTGCTGTTCATCTGTTTCATCTGTCAGTCTGTTGAATTAATGATGGCATGACTGCATTTTCTCACACACCAGGAGACCCCAGTCTCATCAACCGCAGGACAGTGATGTAATCTCATAGATCTCGCTTTATTTGTTTGGCCTCGTATAGCAATGATCTGTTCTCAGACCAGGTAACTGGCACTTGTGCGTGAGAAATACTGAGGAGCTAGTGCAAATGTCTTATATTGACGCTTGCGGTGTCAAAACACACAAGGACCCACACTCTCCCTGAAAGAGTTTCTTTGTGTTGTGTCTCTCATGCTCACTTTCTGTCTGCGTCTCAGGCCTGGACGACAGTCTCCAGCAGTACGTTCCTTACTTCGAGAGAGAGAAGATCAGTGGAGAGCGGCTTCTGAAGATTTCCCATCAGGATCTGGAGGAGCTGACGATGAGCCGCGTCGGCCACCAGGAGCTGATTCTGGAGGCTGTGGATCTGCTCTGCGCATTGGTCAGTACCTCAGCTCACTCAGATGCCCTTTTCCCAAGGATTTGTAGGTGCTGACCTTTGCACTCCTCTTTTAAGAGTCATTTGTTTGTCAACTGGACTGAAGTGGTTGTGCTGTGTTTGTAGCCAGCAATAGAGGAAACATTATCACAGAAATAGTAAGAGTATATGGCAGTTTGCTATTCGTTGCAATCATAGCCAAGTGTCTTAACATTCTGTCACAAATGCCCTTCTCTAGCACTGGAAGAGCGTGAGCCGTGTTATAGGTGGAGACTGCCGTGAACAGGAAAGCAGAGATTTCCCAGGCATTCCGATCAGCTGTTTCCGCTCACTTCCTTCCCAAGGTTTCTTCTCAACTTCCCCCGCTCTCTTTCTTTTTTCCCCCCATTCAGACAGGTTTAATGACCACAAAGTGCACCTTAAAACACATGCGGGACTAGAGGCCTGTATAAACCTGTGTGTGTTTTTGTGTGCAGTTAGCAAAAGCTAAAGTTGTAGACCGTGCAGATTGTTATCGCAGAAGCTGTGCTAGCTGGCGCTCTGTGTCCCAACACTGTGGTGGATCTGAATGGGGAGGGTCAGCTGGAACAAACAGTGTTCATTCAGAGACCTTATAATAGGAGACTGCACCCTAGAGAGACACTGATGAGACACTTTCTGTGTTGTTGCCATTTCTCTGTGTAATTTGTTTGTACGTGAAACTTTTAGAAGGGAAGCTAATACGATGTGTAGCAACATCAAATGTGTCTTAAAGGGATAGTTCACTCAAAAATGAAAGCCTCAACCTCATGAAGTTCCAAACCTGGAGTACAAACACACATTAGACTGGAGACATTAGGCAAAATGAGCCATATGGACACATTTATATATATATTAATATATATTATTATATTAAAACAAATTACAGCTAAATCTAAAAATCTCTAATATTGATAAGTATATGACAAATGACAATTTTTGCCTTTTGTATTTTGATTTGATGCCCTTTTTTAGAGTGGGGGGAGGGGTTATTAATATTATTAATTACATTTTTAAAACACTAAATCTAACTTGAAAAAAAAAAAACTATAATATTGTGATGCCTAAATTCACTCAACTTTGCTCTCAAATAATTCTATACAATTTAATCTAAACAAAATAAAAATAAAACCCAAAACTCAAAAATATGTTTGTCTAAATGTAAGATTTATGAATTGTTTATGTTAAATCTGTGTAGTCCAAATGGACAAATATTTTATATGCAATCTAAATAGTTTTTGTATTTTAATTTGTTTAGATTGAATTGTATACAATTATAATAAATTAGTATTAGTAATATTACTAATATCATTGTATGTTGTTTGACAGCACGTGATAATCATCATATGCAAGAAGTAACAAATTCATTCAGGTTTGAAAGATGTTACCGTGCAAATAACAACACTGAGTGAACTAATCCTTTAAATCCTTCCATAATTGTACAAAAATTGAACAAAAGGTGTGTCTGCAGCAAACAGTAAATGGAAGCTATGTGGTTTGATGTCGGCACTCTACCTGTCAGACCGGGTGGCTGCACACAAAGATGAAGAAAAGATTAACCGTTTGTTTTTAAGCGTCACCTGTTCTAGGCAGCACTGAAGGGAGAACCACAGAGGAGCTGTAACATGAAGGCTGGGATAGACAGTTTGTGAGAGGTCAGCTCTAGCACTCATGGGTAGAAGATATCTCCTGGAGAGCAGGAAACAGATGTGACCCACCCACCTGTCAGAGAGCCCCCCCGCCCAACACTCACACACACACACAAACTCATACAGACAAACACACAGTAACCAGTGCAGGAAAATATGTCACGCCATTGTTCCAGTAGTTTCCGCCTCAGCCTCATCTTAACCCTGTGTATCTGTTCGGTCTCTGGTTATTTTTAAAATCGCTTTCATGAGTGTTAGAGGACGTGCTAAACTCCCCAACTCTCTCTGGCTCGATTCCACAGCGGTAAAGTACCATAGTTTAGTACAATATCAGACAGACCTAAAAATTGTCTCATCTGGAATCCATTATTTGTCCATTGATAGAAGAGTCTGAGCAATTTTAAACTCTTGACAGAAGATAGAAGAGTCTGAACAGTTTCTAACACCACCAATGGTTTATTTGAAGAGTTTGGTTCTAAAATGCAATAAAACATTTTTACCAAGAAAAGTGGCAAGATGAAAACCACAATTTTTTGCTTCAAACATTCTCATAGCATCTTTAGGTTATAATAACAACACTAAACATTCAAATCCAGGTTTTGATTTTCAAAGATTTATTGTAAAATTTTATTATCCCCCCCCCCCCCCAAAACACAATAAATCCATCGAATCGATATGAAAGTTATTTTTCATGTTGAAACTGATGAAAATTCACAACATAGTAAGTTTATCCACATATAACAGCCACTGAACTTGGTCAATATTAATCGTATATTCAGGCACTGGACTAAAAATACATTAGTCAGTCATTGCTCCCAAACTGAATTCAACGGGTCATCTTGTTACTGCTATAAATTAATTTCAGCAATAAAATACAATTCCATTCCAATTCCATAAACAAGAACAACATCACATTAAGTCAGGTCAATGAATTCAGTGATGTCATCATCTCAGTTCAGTTTAAATAGTGTCCGTGCAATCATTTGCAATCAAGTCAATGATATCGCTGTAGATGAAGTGACCCCAACTAAGCAAGCCAGAGGCAACAGTGGCAATGAACCAAAACTCCATCGGTGACAGAATGGAGAAAAAAACCTTGGGAGAAACCAGGCTCAGTTGTGCAGTGCAGTGACCCTCTGATCTGGATACAGACTGGATCTGGTGGCTACAGTGACCTCAGAATAAGAGAGAAACAGACTAATATTAGCGTAGATGCCATTCTTCTAATGATGTAGCAAATACATAGGGTGTTATGGGAAGTGTTCCCGGTTCCGGTTTATCTAATTAATGCAGCCTAAAAATCCTAAAACGGATTTGTATATTAAAAGCATATTAGTATGTTATGTGTATGCCAGGTTAAAGAGATCAGTGTTTAGTCTAGATTTAAACTGAAAGAGTGTGTCTGCCTCCCAAACAATGTTAGGTAGGTTATTCCAGAGTTTAGTCGCTAAATAGGAAAAGGATCTGCCGCCCGCAGTTGATTTTGATATTCTAGGAATTATCAAATTGCCTGAGCTTTGAGAACGTAGCGGGCGTAGAGGAGTATAATGTAACAGGAGCTCATTCAAATACTGAGGTCCTAAACCATTCAGGGCTTTATAAGTAATAAGCAATATTTGAAAATCTATATCTATATCTATGTTTGATGGGGAGCCAGTGCAGTGTTGACAGGACCGGGCTAATATTGTCATACTTCATAGTTCTAGTAAGAACTCTTGCTGCTGCATTTTGGACTAGCTGTAGTTTGTTTACTAAGCGTGCAGAACAACCACCCAATAAAGCGTTAAAATAATCTAACCCTGAGATCATAAATGCATGGATTAACATTTCTGCATTTGACATTGAGAGTATAGGCCATAATTTAGATATATTTTTGAGATGGAAAAATGCAGTTTTACAAATGCTAGAAACGTGGCTTTCTAAGGAAAGATTACTATCAAATAGCACACTTAGGTTCCTAACTGATGACGAAGAATTGACAGAGTCTTAAACAGTGTTCTATGTTAATACATGCAGAGTTTCTAGGTCCTATAATTAACACACCTGTTTTTTTTTTTCAGAATTAAGCAATAAGAAATTTCTCGTCATCCAGTATTTTATATCGACTATGCATTCCGTTAGTTTTTCAAATTGGTATGTTTCGCTGGACCGCGAAAAAAAATAGAGCTGAGTATCATCAGCTTTACAGTGAAAGCCAACACCGTGTTTCCTGATGATATCTCCCAAGGGTAACATGTAAAGTGTGAAGAGTGACGGCCCTAGTACTGAGCCTTGAGGTACTCCATACTGCACTTGTGATCGATATGATACATCTTCATTCACTGCTACGAAATGATGGCAGTCATATAAGTATGATTTAAACCATGCTAATGCACTTTCATTAATGCCAACAAAATGTTCTAGTCTATGCAAAAGAATGTTGTGGTCAATAGTGTCGAATGCAGCACTAAGATCCAACAGCACTAATAGAGAGATACAACCACGATCAGATGATAAGTGCAGATCATTTGTAACTCTAAGGAGAGCAGTCTCATTACTATGATACAGTCTAAATCCTGACTGAAAATCCTCACAGATACCAATTTTCTCTAAAAAGGAATATAATTGTGAGGATACTACCTTTTCTAGTATTTTGGACAGAAAAGGGAGATTTGAGATCGGTCTATAATTAACTAGGTCTTTTTTTTTTATGAGAGGCTTAATAACAGCCAGTTTGAAGGTTTTGGGGACATATCCTAATGACGAATTAATATTAGTCATAAGAGGATCTATGACTTCTGGAAACACCTCTTTTAGGAGCTTAGATGGAATAGGGTCTAACATACATGTTATTGGTTTAGATGATTTAAAGTTTATACAATTCTTCCTCTCCTATAGTAGAGAATGAGTGGAACTGTTCCTCAGGGGATCTATAAGGCACTCCCTGAGCTAGACGCATCCAAAGCCATGTCTAGGACCCTCAATTCTTACTGCCTCATTTAAAGTTTGGATGCATGTCTCTAATTCTGAAATCTTCTCTGTCAGCTTAACCATTTCCCCGGCATTTATCACATGTGAATCCCTCATCACCAACAGAGATCGATAAACTGTACATGTGGCAAGCAGTGCAAATAACAATAGCAGGAGAAGCCACTACTCACCGTGCTTGATGAAAGAATCTTACCACAGTTGTTTGATGAACTTGTGAAAAAACTGGAGAGAGAGAGTAGCTAGAGAGAGGAGAAGAGAAAGAAAACAGCGATAGGCACGAAAGGAAACGCAAATGACAAGCTAACGGGTGCTAACACAGTGCAGGTGCACTGCACTGCACTCATGGATTTAAAATAAAAGTGATCACTCAAGTTAATCAGATTAGATTGATAGATAATTACAGAAATATTGTGGAAATTAAGTTATATTTTATCATATTAAACAACAGAGAGTGACAGTAAGATAAATATTCTACAGAAAAAAAAAAAACAAAGCTACACAGGGCTACGATCACAAAACAGCAGCAAGGCTAGCAGGAAGCAGGAATAACACTGTTCAACAGCGACAGCTGCAGGTCAGGTCAAGTCAAAATCAAGTATGGGAGAAACAGTCACAGTGCTACATTAGACCACAGAAATTCCAAAATTACATTTCCCTTACATTCAACTTCCAAAAGTGCATTCATCTTTGCCATGTTACATTCATTTAGTTGACTAGTGTTATCTACTCTATTAACAAAAACATAAATGGCATTCATAAAAACACTTAACACTGAGAAGCTATGCAATATCATGTTCATAATCGAATGCGATTCATCTAATGAACGCAGTATTGCATAGCTTGTCTGGGATCTATGGCTCTGTTTATTAAATGCATTTGAATTATTTCCATCTGAAAGCACGTGGAGATTTACCTGTACAATTAATCACAGAACCCGCTTTACTGACGGGATGCCCATTAATATCAAATTTATCATGCAGCCCTTGTTTGTTGATCACAAAGTACAAAGTAGATGAAGAAAACTAGGATGCTGGGTGTATTCAGAGAACCGGCATTACTGTCTAGAGTGCGTCAAATGGAGCGCTGTGATTGGTTGGACGGATATATCACATTCTGCAAAAAAGGCAGACTGTCGTTTGTCGTGGTTTTGACAACAAGTGAGAAAGCATGACCTAATAACTCTGGGAATATTGCATTTTGCGTAAAATTAAAAATGGACTTTTCAATACCGACCAGATACAATATTTTTTTTTTATGGCGTTTATCACGTTTTGGATCCGAACTCTTCATTTGTATGGATCAAAATTATCCATTTTTCTTTTATGATTTATGATTTCTTTTTTAAATTAATTTTTTTAAAATAGTTAATTGATAAAGAAAATCTATTTATGACATTACTTTTGGGCGCATCCTCATTTTACAGCATTTTTACACAGGTGCCTAAAACTTTGAAAAGTACTGTAGCTTTGCAGGTAGATTTCACAAAGCATCTCGGAGACATTGCCACAGTTCTTCTGGATTTAGTCAGTCTCTGATTCTTCATGTCATTCTAGACAGACTGATGATTATCAGATCAGATCTCTGTGTGGAGCACTGGCTAAAACAGTTTCTACAGTCTGTGAGAGATTCTGCTTTTAATTTCTATCACAGTTATACCTCCTCATCTTCGAAGAGGGCAACATGAAATGAATATTTGGAGGACGGACTTCCTTTTATCATTCCATTAATAATTCAGCCATCGTGGACTCATCAGAGCTAAAGCTTCGTTGTAATACAAAAACAACAGGAGACGATTCTAGAAGGGGACCTGCATCCTTCCTGAACTCAGTGAGGTTGTTCCCTCAAGCACCTTTAGTATTCTGTGTTGTTGTAGTTGACCAGGCCATAGTCTGTGCACTTTTTGGCCGACTTCAAGTCCATGCAGACAGTCTGTCTGTCAGTGTCTGGCTGGGTTTAGAGCAGAGACAGTTTTCTGGAATACCTTTGAAGTCAGGCAGTGACCATGGGATTTTTGGCTGGAAAGGTTGTGAGAATGACCTGTGCGCTGTAGCCACTGTCACATGACATTACAAACACCACATACTTCACATTTCATATCACCAAAGTGGAAGATACACAAATTATTAATACTTAGGTTTAGGGGTTTTTGTCCAAATCCATAACAGTAAGTTACCTGACAATAAAATGGGACATCTTGCCCCAATTTACTACATTCGTAGAGTACTTCAAATGTTAAAAGTCTATTTTTTTTATTGTACACTTTTATGACATTTTTTTTTACACACTTAATTGCAGTTTTAAAGAGTGAGCTTTTGTAAGTTTTACTTTAAAGTACATTTTTTAAATGTTTTAATATTATTTCAATTTGCTTTAAAGGACTTTAAAGGAAA
This sequence comes from Carassius auratus, assembly GCF_003368295.1. Classification (NCBI taxonomy): domain Eukaryota; kingdom Metazoa; phylum Chordata; class Actinopteri; order Cypriniformes; family Cyprinidae; genus Carassius; species Carassius auratus. The sequence goes on from NC_039262.1 coordinate 23,226,243, forward strand.
ACAAATTTTAGCTATAGTGTGCTATTTCAAATTATATATTAAGTTAGTATATGTAGTAAACTAAAACTTTATCATTACAAATGTTTAATTACAAGTGTATTTAAATTCATTACATACAAAGTTCCATAGAAATTATGTTAAAGTATATTTTAGTTTTATCATAATCGCTCTGCGGTTCACTTTGTGGGTGAAAAAGCACTGTCAAGTTCAGCTAATTGCATTTAACATCAATTGAAACTATAATGCATTTTAATTAAAAAGCTACTGTATTTAGTGTCTGAAAACATTAAGTTCAGTTTGCACTTGAAGTGATTGTTCACCAAAAAATTAAAAATCAGTTATCATTTACTTCCCCTCATTTTAGTAAAAAAAAAAATTCTTCTGTCAAATACAAAAGTAGATATTTGGAACAATATGAGTAACCAAACAATTGATGGTTGTTTTTTTTATTGAATGTAAAAGGACCACTTTCTTTAGATGAAAAATCTAGTTTAATCTAAAATGACTAATGCAGATGCTTATTTGTTGTGGCAGAACTGTGGCGTGGAGACGGATAACTTGAAGACTCTGGTGGGTCAGATGCGATCAGCATCCAATAACTTGCACAACTGTGCCTCAGAGCGCAGGAAAAACCCTAATTATGATGGAGGAAGTCCAAACAAACCACCTAACGTGTTCCTCACCGCTGTGGTGGAGCTGATAGGGGCTGCTAAGGGCATGCTGGCCTGGCTTGACAGGTATGTGAGATTTATACACAAACACACTCTTTCTGTCTCTTACAGACTTCACCTACAAGGAATGTTCCAAGCACTTTGGCTAACCTATTAAATTGGCTGTGCAAATGTTTGGAAGAAATGCTCTTTAAATAGTGTTAACAGGACATCTTGTTAATTCTTTTTTAGAATTTTAAGAAGAAAAAAAAAGTGATGTCCTTAAATGTAGGTCTATTTGAATATTTAAGATTTTATATGAATCATGTTCCAACAACTTCGGTTAATGTTATCCAAAGAATGTGTAAATGTTAAGAACAAATATTGGGACAGTTCACTCAAAAATAAAAATTTATTTTTCACTAAACACATTGAAAGAACGTTTTGAAGAATTGTATGCTAACCCACCAAACAAGGAATGTTTCAACAACTGTGGCTAACATTATTAAAGGGTTTGTAAATACAATATGTATGTAAATATAATGAAAACTGACCAAGTTCTCACAGTGTCAAGAGTTTAACATTGATCAAATGTCTTGAATGATGTTCATGAATTAGAGGGTTTGTTCACCAAAAATGTCAGAGCTTGTGCAAACATCCACATTCTTAACCGCTGCTTTCTCACCACTGTCAGTTTTTGTTGTGTTTATTTCATTATTGAGAGTAAAGCGCGCAGCATATATTTACGCTGCTCAACAGCTTCAGGTTCGGCGCCGTTTGCTTTGAAGTCGGGGTTGACAGGTTTTTGACGTTGTCGATAATGTCGACTAATCGTTTCAGCCCTAATAGACAGCAATGCAACTACCACATTAAAGGCCAAAAAAGGTTGTAAGGACATCATTAAAATAGTCCATGTGAAATCAGTGATTCAACTGTAATATTACGAAGCTATGAGAATGGGGGGGGTTTTTAACGCAAAAAAAAAAAAAAAGACTTCAAATGAATAGGCTGACAAATTCAATTTTCTGCTAACCTTCGTGTAACGTTCTATTCATGCTAAGAAAACTTAACATATCCAGTGAACCCACAACCAAAATTTTATGTTTGGAAAACATTTTAGAACAAGTTCTAGTTCGCTACAGTTAAGTTTTCACACTAGATATGGTTTGTAGTGCAGAGGACCTTATGATTCATTGACAGGGTTTTTAAATGACTGTAAATACATTTCAGCATCACATTTTTACTGACAGGTGTCTCATAACTATTGTTTTGGTTTTTATGTTCAGTCAAAACACTTCATATCTTGTGATCTTTATACCTTGTGATGTCATGCAGGCAGCTGGCATTCAGACACACACATACTGTACATATACGTAGACTGCATGTTTGGGCTTGAAACGACACATACCAGAATTTGCATGAAACATGATTTGCAAACATGTGAACATTTCATCAGCTTTTGGATGAATTACACTTGTTCTCTTTGATTTTGTCTGCAGGACCCCTCTGACAGGAGTCAGTGATTTCACCACAACCAAAAACAAGATCATTCAGCTCTGTCTGGAACTGACCACCACTGTCCAGAAGGTTTGTTTCTGTGTTCATTAGCTTTGATGTCCTAGTCAAAGCTTTGAAAACATTACTGCACACTGAAAAAAAAAAAATATATATATATATAAAGAGAAAAAATAACCAAACCAAGGGTAACCAAAAATCTAAATTAAGTAGTTTTATTAAAGCCAAAAAACATTCGACATCACTTAACCAACAAGTATACTATGGAGCCCCGCACATGACATATAAGAAAAAATTAATAAATTGTGCGCATGATTTACTAATTCGTTGCCTTAATGTACTAAATTGTGCACACAATTAATATTGTGTTCCCTCAATTTACTATTGCAGTCCATTGATTTGCTTAATCGTGCGCACAATTTATAAATCGAGTGAACGAAATAGTAATTGTGTGCACGTTTTAGTACATTGAGAGAGCAAATTAATAAACCGTGCACGCGATTTAGCCTAATACTTTTTCCTGTATGTCATGTGCGGGGTTCCATGAGTATACATCAATTTATACCAACAAAACTATTTTTTGTTTGGTCTGTAAGGTAAAAAGTGCAGGTTGTCATGCACACAATTTCATTCACTAAGTCTGTATTAAACTGTTCAAAAATGCCATTAAAACAGTATTTTAATAACAATTTAATCATAATTTCTTTTTGAATTGTATTTTATCATCCTTTTCGTATTTTTTTTGTAAAATTTTGAAAATAGTTATTAAATTTAATGCATATCTTACCAGGGTTATTTTCGTAAACTTAACCCCCCCCCAAAAAAACACTTTATTTATTTGAAATAAAATAAACATTAATGTAAATAAATAAATGACTAGTGAGTTGTCAAAGTACTATAATAAATAAAAATAAAATAAATCAATTAAATGAAACAAACTAAAACTAATAAATACAAATGAATAAACATTGTATATACATATAAAAAAATACAAATGATAAAAAAAAAATAACAAAAAAAAGTTAAACAAATTAATAAAACTATAAAAGTATATCAGTGATACTTAAAAAAACTGCATCTTACTTGTATTTTCTAATTTAAATTATATATTATATAAGACTTTCTTCTGAATTGACCATTAAAAACATACTGACCAATTCTCAAGACTCAGACATTAAATTATATTACGTTAAAATATCTAGTTGCATTTAAACACGTCCACATAACAGATAAACACATGAACACACACACACACACACACACACACAAAACAGCATTTCAAACTGTTGAGCAGTAGTGTATTGAGGCATGTCTTGATGAACTCTTTAAGCACACAGATGCCTCCTGAAGCACAGAGAAACATGTGGTTTTATTGAGCCGGAGCTCAGTGGGGATGCGCAGCTCATAACTGTGATCGATGTCTCTGCTCTGCTTTCGCTCTTCATGGTCTCCACCGCCACTACATTTAAACTATGCAGCAATTATCCTGTCAAACCTCAAATCATAATTAAACACTGACGACAGGCCCTTCTCCATCTATTTGTCAGCACATTCCATATTCTGAATCCTCATATTACATTTCTTAAATACTTTCTTTGGTATTTTGATTTGATGTTTACCATTCCATATTTTCCTGTGGGAACTACACATAATGTGGCATTTCATGTGAATCCTCCCTTTTTAATTGCAGGACTGCACAGTGTTTGAAATGGAGGAGAAGATATTAGAAGTGGTGAGTAGAAAGTCTTGCCGTCAGTTATGTCTCACACAGCATATTCAGCGTTCAGGCGTTTAAATGTCTCTCAGGTCAGAGATTCAGCTGATATCTGTGATGCATTTGGGTTCATTTTAAGTGTGGAGATGTAACTCTATTGTTCAGTTCGGGATGTTTTCCTTAGGAACATCCTGTGGTAGATAACAGTATCTCACAATCTCCATTACAGGAATGTTCCGGATGCAAAATAATAATTTCGTCAGTTTGTAAAAACAAGCATAAATTGGGTTAAAACTTACAATGGCAATCTATGTTGCAAGGCATTGCACAGGAATAAATGTTAAAATAGATCAGATGCAGATCTTTCTGGAAGCCACTAGAATTGCCTTTTTGTGTAAATGATCTCTAACTGTGCGTATTTGTTCTCTAGTACATAGTAAACAAATGCAATTTGACATTTGTATCACAAATGTCATTCTGATTTAGTAAACTTGCTCAATAGCCCACCTGGTACAGCACTGCATTTGTGATGCAGACCACTCGGGTAGGAATCCTGTGAAATTAATCATTATGAAAGAGCTTAAAGAGTAGTAAAAGCATGCTAAAGTGGCATTATGGTTGTGTCAGCAAATGTGTTTTTATCATACGTTAACACTTTTGGTTCGGTTTGGTGTAGGGCATAAGTGGTATATTTTTCAAACGAGCACACTAACCCTTTAGCACCGATCACAGGATATTTCATTTAAAAACTGCTGCAGTGCATACAACAACCAGTACCACTCCCTGGGCATTTCTCTTTAAAAGTGTTGCAAAACATGCAAGAAACAGCATATTTTAGCATAAATGTTTTTACAATGATCCTGGGTTGTCCAGTCACTTAATGCATCATAAATACCACAACATTATTCTTTTTTGTTCATTTCAGTCAAGTGTTTTGACCGGCATTTGTGATTCCACCATGAGGATGACCTCTGACCCCTTAAAGAGTCAAATGACCTGTTTGGAGGAAGTCACCATCACGAATATCAAAGCAGGCGAGGGAATGGTGAGTGTCAGCAACCTAAGACCTGTTGGTATTGTTTTGGCTGTTGCTTAACAACTGCGTATTGCTTGCTTTAATTTGTTTTAAAGGGAATGTATATCAAATCCACTTACGATGGGCTGCACGTCATCACCGGAACCACGGAAAATGTGAGTGAACAGAACAACATCGCTTTGACTCGTTTGTCTTTTTCTGCTGTTAATGCATCAATGTCCAGCATCATTCAAGCCACAGTCTGTGACTAATGGAGTTCACAAGCAAGCATTGCTTCGATTGATTGAAGTCTGTCTGTGTTTCACCCTTCAGTCTCCAGCAGACAGGACTCAGAGGATTCATGCAGGCGATGAGGTGATTCAAGTCAACAGGCAAACAGTGGTGAGTCCATCCATCTGTCACATGATAGTGAAGAGGATTATGGGTAATTGTTCTGCCCTAAAAGAGTGAAAGTAGGCAAGATGGTGAGCTTTTGTGTTAGACTGAGTAAACCTGATCCATGGGAGAGAAAGCGGGAGATATGTGCTCAAAAGCCTTTTGGATAACCATATTATTATGAACACCTTTATCATTGTTTTGGATCAGTGCTGGTTTTATTCACCTCATATTTACAGAGAAAGCATTGGGTTAGTGGCGACCCGTTTGTGTTTGTACAACATAAAGCTGTTTGACTACATTTGCTCAGCTACAGTAGGATCAGCTTTCCCCCATTTATGATCGTTTATGTCCAGGTTTCATTTCTATAAAAGTCCACCCTTGTGAAAAAGAAGTGAATGTAATCGTATTGATTGTGCACCTGTAGTATATTTATTTAAAAATGTGCTTGCAGATAATATGACATTAATAAAGTTAAGGCCATTTTAGCATACATAGGGCTAAATTTACTAAACGTTTACGTGCATTTCCGTAAAAGGGGAAAATTCTGCGTGTGACTTATTAAATAACACATATTAAAGAACACTTACGCAACATCTCTTTTACATATATACCAATGCAATGTACCACGAGTAGAAACAAATGACCGCTTGCTTTAAATAATGTCACAAATACTAGTGAATTGACGATCACAAATCTTAGTAAATCACGATTCACTTAAATGCTGTCCTCCCATAAATTTGCAGATTAAAAGGGAAACTCCCACAAATGCATATTCAATAATGTGAGTCGCAAAAATAACTGTCCACACCTTTTCAGTGTTAATTTCCCAATGAGTGTCTTTGACGGTATAGCTTTTTTAATGTCAAATGAGGGTTTGCGCTGGCGCAAGCTGATAGTAAATCTGTCCCTTAGAGCACACTTAACACACTTAAGTACACTTTTAAAACATATCCCAGACAGCAAGCAGTTTCGGCCCAGGTCTGGCCCACATCTGGCCCACATGGATTTCATGCGGGCCAGATGTGGGCCGGATCTGGGCCAACACTATGTTGCTGTCTGGGATACTTTGTTAAAATACATGCTAAATCTTTGTTGCAATAGGCTTTTGTCATGTTTTAAAGAAGTAAAACTAATTTAATGTCTTCACTAACATACTACAGCACATAAATACTGTACTTAATTATACCGTATTTTTCGGACTATAAGTCGCATCAGTCCAAAAATACATCATGATGAGGGAAAAAACATGTATAAGATGCACTGGACTATAAGTCGCATTTATTTAGAACCAAGAACCAAGAGAAAACATTACCGTCTAAATTACGGTAACAGTACGGAAATTACGAGAACAATTACGATTACAGTTATGAGAACTTAAGCAATTACAAGTAATACAGGAACAATTGTGAGAAAGTCGTAGATACAAGAAACGAAGCTAACAGTCACCTTCTTCTCAGGTGGGCTGGCAGCTGAAGAATCTGGTGGAAAAGCTCAGAGAAGATCCTCAGAATGTGACACTGATGGTGAAGAAAAGACCATCAGGTACCTGCGGCTTCACACCAGCACTGCTGAAAAACATGCGCTGGAGACCCCCCGTCGTCCAGGTACTGCACTCATTCTCCTGTAGTTTAGCCTCTCAGGAAGCTTTTGTCTGGAAAAAAAAAAAGTATTTTAGTATTATTAAAACCCCTTAACTGTCACTCACAGTTTGGAACATAGGCTTTATAGTGCACGTTACAAACCTTTTTTCCAAACTCCAAATTTGTATAGTTCAAGAATGAAAATATTTTGTAACATGATATTGATCTACCATTTATATGCAATGCAATGTCTGATTTTAAAACGGGGTTTAAAGGATGAATTTTGAGATTTTAAGTTTTCAGTCAATATAAATTTTGATGATTTCTAAAATGTGATAGAGAAAAAGGCAATGAAGAAGTCTTTTTTTTAAAACAAAAGTCAAAACTCCTGTTATAAGATACAAGGGTGCACTCTTGTCATAAATTAATCTATTACTTTTCCTACATTAATTTTTAACAAAAAACATTGGTAAAATATATATTTGGGAGTCTTAGACCTTTCCAACGCTATATATTTTGTCAAGATTAGATTAGATTTCATTGTAATATAGTGAAGTAAATGTAGGCGTCCCGTATATGGGACGGGGTGAGAGTTAAAGGGTTAAGTAGCACAACTGTTTCAGATCAATAAGAAATGTTTTTGAGCATCAAATCAGCATATTAGATTGATGTCTGAAGGGTCACGTGGCACTGAAGACTGGAATAATGATGTTGAAAATTCAGCTTTGCATCACAGAAATAAATTACGTTTTATATAAATTCAAATAGAAAACCTTTATTTTCAATTGTAATAATATTTCACAGTATCATTGTTTTTACTTTGTTTTGAATGAACAAATGCAACCCTGTTAAGCATAAAAGATCGTATCAACCCCAAACTTTTGAACCTAGTCTAGATTGTTTGTAGTTAGTCGAATGCAAATGACCGCTTGTGAGGCCTTTTCTACTGTTTTTGTGTTTCACATTTGGACAAACTCCATGAACTTTCATTGTTTCAACATGAGTGGATGGCTTTTCATGGGTGTTGCAGAACTAAAACAATGAAACATTTCTTCCTCTCTCCACACACACACACACACACACACACACACACGTTAACTTGCCTTTGAAAATGCATGTTGACGTCACACATCTTCCACAGCTGATTTATGCTGATTAACGGCAGTTAAGATTGCTGGACCAGCAGCAGGGTTTCACATCAGGATGTGTGTTTCCTCCTGATTAAACTCCCGGTCCAAATGTCACACAGCCATTGATTTCAGAAATACTGTAGCTAATATTAGTCCATATGGACTCTCCCGAACACCTCGCTATTCTTTTAAAGGTCAGACTGTAGACCACAGCTCAAGAAAAACGATTTTCTTTCAATGATGATTTGTGTTATGAACATGAATGCAGTTATAAATCAGGCTGCTAATTGAGGAGCGGTGTGCTATTGCAGCAAGTTTTCCACAAACAAGCACCACTCATATTTCAGGACATGTAAAAATCTAGTTTACATAATGTACCTTTCAATGAATGAAAGCCTTGCTCGTCAAGAAATGTCTTTCTTAATTACTGTATTTAAGCAATTCACATAATCCATACAGAAACGTACTGAGTAAAAAGCCTATTATCAGTTCTTTCTTCAAAAGTAGAGCCGTAACCTTGAAATAATGTGGATTGGTCAATTCTTGCTTTAGCAAAGTCTATAATTCACCAAAAGAATCGCATGTCTCACAAAATAAAACAGGTCCCTGAGAAGAAGAAAAAAATACTTAATGTAGTGATTTAGTGTTGATATCGAAGGTCTATGGATTCCGAATTAGTGAAAATTAAAAGCTTTGTGATCCAGTTGATCTCATTTAACAGATGATTTAAGATGTTATTTAGCCAGGGTTTCTTCACAGCTATCATATGTAAATATATCTTAAACCAGGCAGAACGAGGGACTAATAACTGTGTTTGTTTTAGAGCCCATCGTATGAGCCATCCAGAAATCCTGTGCAAATCAAGCATCCGGAGAAACCTGCAATATTAGATCTCTATATTCCTCCTCCTCCTTCCATGCCATACAGCCCACGGTCAGTATCTGTTTCTCTGATATCTCCTTCATATTCAATCAATTATTCTGTGGCTCTGTTCCAAACGTAGTGAGCCTATAGTTTTTTTTTTTGCCTATAGTTAGCCCAAGATATACTTAGTTTATCTTGGACATTAACTTATACATAGTTTTGACGTGTATGCAATATAGGCACTGGACACATGCACAGTTTCATCATTGTTCAATGTCTGCGCTATTTTTAATTTGTCTCATACTGATTTAGTTGTGGGGATCTCTTCCTCACACAAATGTGGCTGTCTGCAGTAATCTCTCTGCCAGGTATCGTGGAAAGTAAAACGGCACAAACTAAAAAATGCATTAGACGCGTGTTGGACACATTAGGCTACGTCCACACGAAGCCAGCGCTTTCCCTGTCTAATCTTTTTTTTCCTTGTCTCAAGAAATATGTGCGTCCACACGAAACTACAAAACCGAAACAAAACGATGTAGTGTACATGCCAGACCAGCATGTGGCACTGTAATTCTGCCACAGAGATACACTAGAAACGGAGAAGAAGACTTGGACTATGTGCATAAACCTTGCATGCTGTATCAAAGCCCTATACTCTTTGGCTGTATACAAACGAACATGAAACAATACACTTTTATTAATCTTTGTTAATGTAAGGTAATAAAATGAGAATTTTTTTTGTCACGTGATGACAAAAACAAAAAAGGCGGTGTCTGACCAGGGGCGAGACGTGGACTGATGACGTCACCGTTTCAGAAATATAGGGATTCGCTGTGTACGTGAAAACACAAGGGCAGCATTTTCAAATTTATCCACTCTGGGTTCTGGTTTCAAAAATATTGGTTTCACTCTCCCGAAATGCAGGATCCGTGTGGACGAAACGCCTATACACTACAAAATATATGTGTATGCAGCTAAATGCATCTCCGTGTGGACACTACGCTAGAACTGTATACTAACAACTCAATTTAAAGCACTATTAAAGATGTATTAAAAAGCAAATTCACTCCTGAAGCACACTCTTTATTCTTCATTTTCTAGAAGTAGGGTGTAGAAATCTTGCTGGATTTTTCATAGAAAAGGTGCATCTTGCTCTGGCCAAAGTGACTCACCCGACGTCGTAATTATGACTTTCCAACTTGTAAATACAAACTTTTTATTCATATCTCTTTATGTGTGCAGGGGTGCAGAGACGAGTGAATATGCAGCAGTTAAGATGAGACCAAAAGGTTCAGAGTCGCCCAACTCATCTCTGGATTTAGCTAGTAGACGACGTTCAAATATCAGCGACTTCAACAGCAAACCAAGCGTAAACCCAACTGAGATCGCCGCCCCAAAGGCGCGACTGAGACAGCGGACCCCGTCGAGAGGTTAGTATCTGTTCATCATACATGACTTTATTTTGTAACATAATGATAAGAAAATGTATTTCTATTGAGCTGATAGTTGGCTGCATGCAGGATGACTAGTCCATTGCATGTACAAGTTACTCTTATGACAAAGAAGTCAAAATAATATGGTTTGAATCAATCTGATGAGGCAATATGACGTTTTTAATCAATCAATCAATCAATCACCTTTATTTATATAGTGCTTTAAACAAAATACATTGCGCCAAAGCACTGAACAACATTCATTTGGAAAACAGTGTCTCAATAATGCAAAATGATAGTTAAAGGCAGTTCATCATTGAATTCATTGATGTCATCTCTGTTCAGTTGAAATAGTGTCTGTTTTAATTTGCAATCAAGTCAACGATATCGCTGTAGATGAAGTGACCCCAACTAAGCAAGCCAGAGGCGACAGCGGCAAGGAACCGAAACTCCATCGGTGACAGAATGGAGAAAAAAACCTTGGGAGAAACCAGGCTCAGTTGGGGGGCCAGTTCTCCTCTGACCAGACGAAACCAGTAGTTCAATTCCAGGCTGCAGCAAAGTCAGATTGTGCAGAAGAATCATCTGTTTCCTGTGGTCTTGTCCTGGTGCTCCTCTGAGACAAGGTCTTTACAGGGGATCTGTATCTGGGGCTCTAGTTGTCCTGGTCTCCGCTGTCTTTCAGGGCAGTAGAGGTGCTTTCTAGGTGCTGATCCACCATCTGGTCTGGATACGTACTGGATCCGGGTGACTGCAGTGACCCTCTGATCTGGACACAGACTGGATCTGGTGGCCACGGTGACCTTGGAACAAGAGAGAAACAGACAAATATTAGCGTAGATGCCATTCTTCTAATGATGTAGAAAGTACGGTGTTATGTGAAGTGTTCCGGTTCCAGTTTACCTAATTAATGCAGCCTAAAAATCCTTTAACGGATTTGGATATTAAAAGCATATTAGTATGTTATGTGTATGCCAGGTTAAAGAGATGGGTCTTTAATTAAACTGCAAGAGTGTGTCTGCCTCCCGAACAATGTTAGGTAGGTTATTCCAGAGTTTAGGCGCCAAATAGGAAAAGGATCTGCCGCCCGCAGTTGATTTTGATATTCTAGGTATTATCAAATTGCCTGAGTTTTGAGAACGTAGCGGACGTAGAGGAGTATAATGTAAAAGGAGCTCATTCAAATACTGAGGTGCTAAACCATTCAGGGCTTTATAAGTAATAAGCAATATTTTAAAATCTATACGATGTTTGATAGGGAGCCAGTGCAGTGTGGACAGGACCGGGCTAATATGGTCATACTTCCTGGTTCTAGTAAGAACTCTTGCTGCTGCATTTTGGACTAGCTGTAGTTTGTTTACCAAGCGTGCAGAACAACCACCCAATAAAGCATTACAGTAGTCTAACCTTGAAGTCATAAATGCATGGATTAACATTTCTGCATTTGACATTGAGAGCATAGGCCGTAATTTAGATATATTTTTGAGATGGAAAAATGCAGTTTTACAAATGCTAGAAACGTGGCTTTCTAAGGAAAGATTGCGATCAAGTAGCACACCTAGGTTCCTAACTGATGACGAAGAATTGACAGAGCAACCATCAAGTCTTAGACAGTGTTCTAGGTTATTACAAGTAGAGTTTTTAGGCCCTATGATTAACACCTCTGTTTTTTCTGAATTTAGCAGTAAGAAATTACTCGTCATCCAATTTTTTATATCGACTATGCATTCCATTAGTTTTTCAAATTGGTGTGTTTCACCGGGCTGCGAGGAAATATAGAGCTGCGTATCATCAGCATAACAGTGAAAGCTAACACCATGTTTCCTGATGATATCTCCCAACATATAAAGCGTGAAGAGTAGCGGCCCTAGAACTGAGCCTTGAGGTACTCCATACTGCACTTGTGATCGATATGATACATCTTCATTCACTGCTACGAACTGATGGCGGTCATATAAGTACGATTTAAACCATGCTAATGCACTTCCACTGATGCCAACAAAGTGTTCAAGTCTATGCAAAAGAATGTTGTGGTCAATTGTGTCAAACGCAGCACTAAGATCCAATAAAACTAATAGAGAGATACACCCACGATCAGATGATAAGAGAAGATCATTTGTAACTCTAAGGAGAGCAGTCTCAGTACTATGATACGGTCTAAATCCTGACTGGAAATCCTCACATATACCATTTTTCTCTAAGAAGGAATATAATTGTGAGGATACCACCTTTTCTAGTATCTTGGACAGAAAAGGGAGATTCGAGATTGGTCTATAATTAACTAGTTCTCTGGGGTCAAGTTGTGGCTTTTTTATGAGAGGCTTAATAACAGCCAGTTTGAAGGTTTTGGGGACATGTCCTAATAACAATGAGGAATTAATAATAGTCAGGAGAGGATCTATGACTTCTGGAAGCACCTCTTTTAAGAGCTTAGATGGTATAGGGTCTAACATACATGTTGTTGGTTTAGATGATTTAACAAGTTTATACAATTCTTCCTCTCCTATAGTAGAGAATGAGTTTTTAATAAAGCTCTTCAGTGAACTATGTGGCATCTGAGTGCATTGTGAACAAAGCTTCAAAACAAAATAAAATCAGAAATAAAAGAGGAGACTCTTATGGATGGTTCTATGGTTTCACTCAGAGCCTTTAAATAAAAGTCTAAGCCAGCGTGGCTCAAGCAAAGACTCAATTAGACTGATTCTTTCATTGTGCATGTGCTTTAGGGAAGCCGCGTCCCATGTCCATGCCGGTAGACACTTGCCTGAGCACGTCGGACTCCCCCTCCAGACCCTGGGCTCTTGGACGGAAAGGTAAGCGCAACACCTGCCTGTGTAGAAACTACAGCTGAAGCGAGTTCATCTCCAGCTGTCAGCGTCAACATTAGATGGGCGGGAGCAGACAAAGGTCAGATAACGCTGTGTGCATGACATTTTTGTCTCTGTTTATCTGTTTGTCTTCTGTCTCCATAAGCAAACATAACAGTGAACTGTACACAGATGTAGAGTTGTTTTCTCATTGCTACCGAAGAAAGCCTGTTATCATAGCTAGTCAAAAGCAAGTTTTCATGTTGCATCGTGATTTTAATTTTTTTGTTTACATTGTTGCTTTGTTCGTAGTCTGGCAGAATCCAAGCATAAATTCAACATTGTAAATTATTGTCACAATGTAACTTAAACTTGTCACATTAGCAAATTTTTAGTGAAATATTGCAGGGCAAAACTTAATAAAGCACAGTTCACATAAAAGTTACTTTCAAAACAAGCAGCTTTCTGCTGGAAATCTGTCTGGAAGAATCTTCAGATTTGCTGAAAAATCATAAACGTTAAATCTGTAATCGGTGGCACACACTGGTGTGTAAAATGTGTGTCAAAGTATGAGCAAAAGGAATACGCTTGGATTATTTTATGGACATAATTGGGGGTTTCTTGCTTGATTTAATTATATATATATATATATATATATATATATATATATATATATATATATATATATATATGAGTTACGTAAATATACAAATGTATATATATGTGAGTAAGTGTGTGTATATATATATAATATTAACATTATAATATTAAAATAGTAACAATTTATTTTTATAAATCGTGACTAGTCCCACATTTGTGGTTTCATGTCCAGTGCACTGAGAATTTTTACAAAAAGAAAAAGTTTTTTTATAAAAATAAAATAAAAAAATAAATAAAAATATTTTTCACAAATAAAGTATGTTTACAGAGGAAGACGACAGTGTTAGAGTAGAGTGTGTTTGCAATAAAAGAAGAAGAAAACAGGCAAAAATCCATATAAATCTGTCATTTTCATAAACGTTAATTTTTTTAAATTAGGAAAAAGTATCTGTCGTGCAATACATCGTTTTAGATGTTCTGGAAATTACAAAAAAAGAGCTTTTCTATTAAAAAATTATAATAAATGAAAAAAGACTTCATTTTCCTGTGATGTGCACTGTTGGACATAGTGGATAAATGAAATAAACTAGTGCAGTATGAAAAGTTAAAAGATATTTTCTTGTCCCACAGGTTTAAAAAATGGTAATTGAGCTATGATAATACAAAGCAGAATATACAACTCTCAAATTATACAAATGGCTTTGGATGCAAGTCGGCCAATTATATCAAGTTTTGTAATTCTGATAAGTTTTTGCCATTTCTGTCTTTGTCCTTTGATTCCTTGTTCAGTTTGAGAATGCCATCAGTGGTTTTCAGTTATCACCAGCTCTGATAAAAGGTGTTTCCTCCGTCTGTCCTCAGGTGATGAGATCTTGCACAGGTATCTGAGTAACGAACAGATCCCCACCATCTCAGAGGAGTCGCCCTGTTACCCGCTGCCCTACCGCCCCACAGGAGAAGGCCGTCTCGTCCGAGGGGTCGACCACATCCGCGGCAGCCAGTGCTTTATCAACACAGACCTACACAACAGCGCCACCATACCCTACCAGGAGGCGGTCGCTCGGAAACCTGCAGCCAAATCCTCCAAGAGACGCCCCTCAGAGCCCTCAGTGTTCAGCAGCTGGATCGCCCGCCTCAAGCTGCTCACACACTGAACCTCTGCAGTATTATCACCTCAGATCCAGCACCTGGAGAAACACAGCTGGGACAGTATTAAAGACATCCTCAGACTATTTAAGGTTTCTTCAGCAATAAGGACACTACTGAAAACTCTTTCTCTGATAAATCAAAAGGATTTTCACTCGGAACTGTGTTATCAAGAAGTTATTTAATTTTGTGCATATATTGTATTTTATAGATACAGGTCCAGCATATTTCCTACTTAATAAATAGCTTTTTTAAACATATGCTTTGGGTAAGCTAAAGATATGTTTATTGTGAAACAAGAAAAAGAAAAGATAATGTACATGCAAAAGACAATGTAATTTTTTTAAATAAATGTGCACATTGACTTGTCTGTACAGCAAGAGAGTTTTTGTGAAATTCAAAATGTTTGCTTTCGGGGTTGGGAAGATTTGAGTTTATTACTGACTCCTTTTTAATACATGAGTGTCAATTTGACAGGAAGTGGAATTTACTTCAAATGCAATCTCGTGAAGTTTCAAAGGTCCAAGGAAATTTGACTAATTATGGCTAATAATTAGAATATACTTTATTCTGATCAGAAAAAAGAGGAACAACTCACTTCAAATTAACTATTAAATTAACAATCACATTTTTTTTTTTAAATTGAGGTCAGTAATATTTAAGAAATTAATACATTCATTCATCATAAAAAAATAATGTTTCCACAAAAATATTAATTAATTATTTTCAGATGTGATGATAATAGTACATTTTGAGCTCCGAATAAACATCCTGGAATGACTTTTAAAGGAGCGTGTGTTGTGAGTAATGGCTTCTGAAAATTCAGCATTAAATGTAATTTTTAAATACATTTAAAAAAATGGCATTTTAAATGGCATTGTTTTTCAAAATATGATTATTATTTTATCATATAAACACAATCATGATGAGCATAAATTACTCCTTTCAAACACTTTTAAAGGGTTAAATACTTTTTAAAACCCCAAAATGTTTTTATTAACTTGGCTACATTATTCTATTAATTCCATTTGAATTCTGCTTCCTTAAGTATATAATCAGATTACAATTCTGCATTGCATTTACTACCTCAATTCAAAATCAGGAAATTAAATAATAATAAAATAATTCTAAATTCAATTCTCAGTGACACAGAGCAGAGCGAGTACATTTAGCCACATCATAGTGTGAAAGACTTCATTGTGCTACAGTACAATAATAAAATCTCAAATCGTTTGTTGATTATTATTAACTCACATTTCAGTGTGCAAGTGTCTTAGATCAGATAAATGGTCTTCTGTTGTGAGTTTTACTCACGCTTGAGTCATTTCAGTCGCTTCAGATGCAAACAAACTGTTACAAACACGTGTGTGGTTAAAACCACCTGCTGTTACACTAGAGCGAGTCATCTTGAGCAAGATAGGATACTACTTGATACTCAATTATCATGATCATCTTTTACACTATTAATAAAGAATCCTCTCGCACCATGGATACTTGTGTCTGTCTGTATTTAATGGTCTTCTTCCAGAGGACGCTCGCGGTTCAGAAAGCTGATTAAAAAAAATCTGAACAATCTTGATTGAGGAGATTTAGGGGCAATTGTTCAAAAGTTATTTGATCTGATTTTGGCCATAAGATTGGATCAGATCTTTAAAATGGGCTGTTCAACAGAACAAAAGAAAAAAGATTCTAAATTCAGATTAGTTCACAAAATACAAGTTTGGGTTTGATCTGGATTAAATGCTCAAGTTTGTGTTGTACAAAAAAAAAAAAAAAAAAACGTTTTAGTAAGATTGGGATAACTTTGATATATATATATATATATATATATATATATATATATATATATATATATATATATATATATATATATATATATATATATATATATATATATATATATAAACGGGATTATTCTGTTCCCAGCAGAAGGGTGTATTTAAAACATTTTATACAACTTTAAAACGGGTCCAAAACATGTAGTGTAGGCTTAATTTTAAATCTATTAATTCCCAAGTTGTATGCGTATAATATAAATTAAAATGTTACATTAGAATAAAATAAAATAATAAAATAGTCATACCTGACCAATCAGATCAGATCCAGGCTACAAAGTCCCGCCCATTTTTAAGTAGCCTACCTGTGTTATGCGAATAGCCTTTCTAGGGCATTTACTTTATTTTCTACTTGTGTATCATATCATACGAATAATGTAATTTTTACAGGAGATTATAAATGTGTTCCAAAGCATAAAATGTTGAAGATAGTTTTTGAGCTATTCTTCGAGTCTTCTGTGTAATGCGACAGCGCCGCGCAGCGGTCGATAGCTGAAGCGCAGGGGACTTTATCTGACAACAACACAAGCAGCTTTCTTTCACAAGTCCTTCTTTCACGCAAACCATCAGATTACACTTGAATATAATGAAAGAAAATTGACTTATTATAATGCCATGAAGTTAAACACAAAAGACGTGATGAAGTGACGCGAGTGATTAAATCAATTATGCAAATGAAAGGCGTTATTAGAGGCTCGCGCGAGTCAGAGGCGCTTCACAAACCCGGTGTGTGATGTCTGCGTGGGGGGTCTTCCGAGCACTGAAACACCTGCAGGGGTTCACATGCTGGATACAGGTGAGGGAAGGAAACACACACATAATAACATAAAGAAAGAGTCAAAAAGTGCATCACAGTCAGTTCGTCAGTCAGAGATACTTCAAACAAAGACTCGAATTAATGTCTGTGTCTTTATTATTATTGGTTAGAATATATAAAGCCTGACTTGTTTTTCTTTGTTCAGCTGGTCGAGGACATCTTTATATTGTTCTCCTATCTGAAGTCAGTAGAGGTGAATCAAATGAGTCGGACTGAGTCAGTAAGTGTTCACTTCATTCCTCTTGTTGTTTGGACTCGTGTCAGAAACCTACTTTTGTGCGAGTATGTCATTTATTTATTCTTTATTTCTTTCTGTGGACATAAGTGTTTTCTAACCATACGGACAAACAGCATTTCTGTCAAAAAAAAAAAAAAAAACCTGATTCAGTCAAGTAAGTTAGCTCCAAAAATCTCAGTGTTTTAATCATAAGAGTAAAAGTAACTGTGAATAATGTTAAGATATGCTAGAAATAGTTGTTCAGCCACTCATCATGTTCTTTTACTGACTTGCATAACATTGTATTTTAATGGAGTCATTTTCAGACCTGATATGATCACTTTTTTAACTCAACTTTTTGCATCGTAATCATAAGCCACTTCCTACTGACTAGACATTGAGCTGTTACCAGTCCAGATGTTTTTCACATAATCCTCGACAGAATGATGATCAATCTCTATGAGATGAGTCTTAATTGCCTGTCTACACAAATTCTGTTCTCATCTTCTTTCAGAAGCCTTCACAATGCGGATATTTTTATTTATTTTAATTATATACTTTATTTAGATTTTGGGTTATCTCGACTTCTGTTTAGAACTACAATATTAGAATTAAAGTGTTTTTGAATATGTATGAATTTAGACAGTCTCTTTTCAGCTGCTTACACACTTTGCCATTTTTGTTGTTGTTGTTTTTTTTTTACTTCACACGTCATGTCAACTCTCCAATTAGTGTAGCTTCAAACCCGTCGTCAGTGTGTGGGGAGTCCTGTGCAGCCTTATATGTGAGTGTTTTAAACCCGTGCGAGGGAGGATATCAGTAGAAGTGTGTGCATGTACTTGAACAGTCTCACTGGCATGTGTGTGTGTGTGTGTGTGTGTGTGTGTGTGTGACAGTTTCAGGGAAGTGAAAGCTCTCTTTAGAGGCAGCTGTGTCATTAGCGCTGTCTCTCTGAGCTGTGGGCGCTGATGGCTGAGTTCGCTGCGTAATTTACTGCATTTCTGTTTTCTCCTCCCTTGCGCTTTCAGTACCCTCTTCAAGACTTTGTTGCTGGGAAGTCACAAGGTAAGCTGACAATTAAAATGTTTTTAACAGACTATTATAGATGGTTTATACTCCCTGAAAGACTTAAATGATCAAGTGCATAAAGAACTAGTGTTAGTGAAAGCTTGACCCTGTGATTGAATCATGCAGACGTGATGCTATTATCTCTGCTATTGATGTTTCAGAGTACTGTTGCGTTAAGAAGCCAGAGAGGACTGATGTTTCTTCGTTTGAATTGTGATAGGAGATGATGTGATGAGCCGCAGAAAGGTCTCGGTGAAAGACCTGGGCCAGGGCGACTGTCAGGGCTGGTTGTACAAGAGAAAGGAGAGCAAAGGGCTCTTGGGCTGGAGGTGGAAGAAGTTTTGGTTTGTGCTCAAGAAATGTTCGCTCTACTGGTACACGTCGGACACGGTGAGTTATACGTTTTCCCCTGATAATATTTTGGCCTCACTATGTCTTGAGAGTTCACTTGTTATCTAGAAGCCTGTTGCACAAAACAAGTCAAACAAACTCTATATTTCGACAGCAGAGTCTCTGCTCCCGCTACTGTGGGTTTGATGCTGAGTATGCAGCCAATCTCCTGAGAGGTTTGACTCGCAGTTCACTGTCCTGATGAGAATTAGGAGATTATGAAAAGTTGAAACCCATTTACAAGGCTATAAGAAACATTGCTGCTCCCACAAAACTTTGCGGAAAAAATATCTGGGCGTCAGTGCAAGCGCATTATAAAAAAAAAAGTTTTTATTGTTCGTTAAGCATGTTTCAAAAATATAGATACATATGGGAATACATAATTTATATAAAATAAAATAATTAGCAAAATTTGAATTATTATTACTTACTGTGCTTAATTTGGAGCAAGCGAGACGAGGGAGGGACTTTATTGTGTCCATTTTCAGTTTCTGATCTCATATCCAGAAAAAAACCCTTCTTCAAATCACAGCTACATTTCATGAAAGCATAGCCATCTTAAAGGGACAGCGCACCCAAAAATGAAGTTCTGTCATTTTCTCACCCTCAAGTTGATCCAAACCTGTATGAGTTTCTTTCTTTCTTCTGTGGAACATGAAAGAAGATGTTTTAAAGAATGTTTGGTTACCGAACAGTTAATGGTCCCCATTGATTTCCATGGCGTGGAAGAATTACTAAGGAAAGCAATGGGGACCAGCTGTTTGGTTACCAACATTCTTCAAAACATCTTGTTCAGCAAAAAAAAAGAAACTCTTCTTGGGTTGGAACCGCTTGAGGGTGAGAAAAAGACAAAATGTTGACTTTTTGGATGAACTGTCTCTTTAAGTAGATTGTAGAGACCATTGGTGCCAGTGGTTTCTACGTTGCTTTTGAGTCTCACATCCCTGGTTAGTTGTGTACCGTAAGTTCTGTATCATGGCAATGAACACCGCTAAAACCAGTCCACCAGAGTTTGTTCAAAACCCAAACTTAAATGGGTAGTCTTTCTCTCTGTTCTCTCTCTTTCCAGGCGGAGAAAGCCGAAGGATACATCAACATGAGAGACTTCACCATAGAACAGGCTGCCGAATGCAAGAAGAAGTTGTAAGTTCATCTTCCTTATTTAGAGAGATTTGTGGCTGCTTGTGGTAAAAGAAAGAAGAACCCAGAAATGAGAATTCGCCCCATGTGGCCACATGTTTTTTTTTTTTTTCTGAAATAACTGCATGCCAAACGCAAATATAGGCTATAACTGTTGCTCATACTTGGTAACAAGATTCTAGGTTTTATTTGTCACGTGCAATTTATATGACATACAGCAAGCAGTGAAATCTAGGTCTGGCATACTCTCATACCATAAAAAAATAAGAAGAACATTAAATGCAAAAGATTAAATATACACGATATATTAAACTACTACACAAATGATGTGCAGAGATGTGAACAATGTGCAGAGAGTAACCCTACACTACCAGAGTGAAGTGCAGTGTGTTTAATGTCCATGTTTAGTAGTCTGGTAGTAGTTTATTACTCTAAACATACAGCAATCATATGCAACACCCACACAGATTCATAAAAACTCATTGGGTTTCACGCAGAATGGCATTGCAACACCCCAGGACATCATAACAACATCTGGCCATCCACCCAGATCACACTCGCAGTGGTCTGTCAAAACCATGCCTCAGAAACCACCTAGAATTGACCTAGATTCATAGAGACACAGAAAGAAATAGAAATGCACTAAAACACTGAATGGCAACCGGTCAAACTACACTAGTAACAGCACAGAAAAACCCTGGAAACATCCTAGAGCCGTATAGCAAGGAATGCCATTCCAGCGTGGAATCAAATTTTCCTTATTTGGATTAAAGATTACCAAGACTTTTTTTTTTTTTTACTTGCACAGCAACACCATCAACACCATAAAAGGAACATACTTAAAAGTGCAGTGTTTAATATTGACAGCTAGCACTTGAAATTGTTACTGTTGTCCAGATTTAAAATACTGGAGAGAGTTGTTTCAATGCTTGTGTGGGTTGCCAGATTGAGGATGTGCATCAGGAACAATTGACATTGGAAGGCAATGAGCCTTACACTGTAAGTTAAAGAGTTAATTTATCCTCATTGCAATATGCCTCTGTTCATTTATTGCCTTCCATGGCTGTGTCAAAATACTATCAGATGAACTGGCAGTGGGCTGAATCACAAAAACAGACGTTCAGAATAAAAATGGCTGTGGATTTGGTTTTAGACTGAAGCATTTTGAAGATCTAGTGCAAGTTGTCAGGCTGTAAATCAGATTTTTTTTTCTTTTCACACTGGAAATGTGTCATCTATACCCCTGTTAAAGCGCGCTCAAAACACAGGAAACTGCCTGCTCTAAGCATGTGGTCTGACTTACTGTGTTTTTCATAGACTTCCTTCATACAGTAACTGTGTTTTACTTTGATAACTCAGATAAGACTGGAGACAAACCTTGGTGTCGGACATGCTTTCAGTTTTGTGTAATGCTTCCACTATGTAATGTAACCACACATCCACAAAGATGCAGTCTCGGGGAAGACCATTTAATTTAATTTGCATGCATTTCTATCTTATTTTCCAGTGCAATGAAAGCAAGCCACCTTGACATGCTGACGTTCTACTTTGCAGCTGAGAGCATGAAAGACATGAACAAGTGAGTGTGAAAAAACACAATTTCTTATGTTTATAAATGTGGTCAGAGATAAAACGCTTGCTGACACATTTTTAGTCATGTAGCACTTAACGCATACATGCTAAACTTGTGGGTCTGGTTTTTGGCCCAATGTGACATGTTTGCATTGCAGTGTGGCGTGCTGCTTTAACACCTCGCTGGGACCGAAGCTGTCTGCAGCACATCACGAGGTTGAGCATGTTTGATGAAAACAGGGCTTTGCAGACCTATAGTACTAAATATACAGTTTGGATTGCTTTACTAAGCTTTGCTGGAAGGGTCCAAAAAGTTAAATGTGCATTGCAACTATTTTATGAATATTTTTCTTTAATAGACTAGTTCACACAAAAAATAACTTTAAATGCATAACATATTTAAATGTCTAAAAAAATAAAATAAATAAATACAAAGAGATTAATTTGCAATAATTAGCTACAGGGCCCAAATTTTGCATTTTAATTGTTATATATCGCCAGATATTTTTTTTTGTATGGAAAAGAGCAGCCTCGAGATTCTTCAAAATATCTCCTTTTTGTTTCGTGGAATCAAAGCGTCAAATGGTTTAGGAACAACAGCCCCAAATCTTTTTCTTGTAAGCAATTCCTGTAAAGGTTTATTTGTAACGTACTAAAATAAACCTGTGAGCGGAAACAAAACACTTGAGAGAAAGCTGTGGGTGTGCTGCTATTAAACCGTGTGGGCAGAGAACATGCATCACGATCCATTACAATTATTCCACAGATCTGATGAGTAGATTCATTATAATTGATCTTCTTTTTAATCTAGATGGCTGTCTAAACTCTCCCAGGCTTCAAATGAACCTGAGCCCACAGACTCCACAGATGGAGGTAAAGATTCCCACCACAAACGGTTACAGAAACCCGGTTAATACTGAGTGTCTGTTTTAGTGATGTGTTGATGTGTTTCACCAAAGCCACACCTGATACTGTAATAGCTGCATGCTTCTGCTATTGGTTGTGTGAATCCAGAGTGTTACAGTGAGGAGAGTGATGATGAGGATGAAGCAGACACTGCTGAGATGTGTGTGGAGTACACGGATCAGCTGACTCCTGGCTCTCTGCATGTGAGTAACCACACTCGGTCCAGACCCATAACCATAAGAGCTCAAAGTCAGCGTATAACTCTTCTATTCACTGTGGTTTATATGTGCTATTAATGCCTGGTGAAATAGGTCGCACAATAGTTTGACTGCTTGGTTTGAAAAAAGGTACGACAACAAAATGCAGTGGCCAGATATGTGTCTGACACTTTTCTACAGATGTATGCAACCATGTAAATGTTTGAGGGGACAAATGCATCAGTGCATAAGTAAACACTAACTCTATATACAGTAATTGTATTTCTTTGTCATTTCACAAGTGTTTTTTAACTGAATTACTTTGAGATTCTGTAAATCTCTGTAGATTTGAATCAATTCTGTAGATTGAGGTTGTATTTTGAAACGTACTTGTGTGTGTGAATGTTTCAGGGCTGTCTGCCGCCCCCCCGCTCCTCATCCTCTCCATGTCTGGTTCCCCCGGTGTGTGACCTCACAGAGACTCAGAGTGCAGACAGTGAGTCGTGGCAGGAGCTCAGCTCTGAGGAAGACCCCATCCAGAAAATACAGGAGTTCAAAGGAGACCACTGTAAGTGAACGCTGGAGGCAGATCTTTTATCCTTACGGAGTCTGGATATAATTCAAAGGGATTATACCGAATTATACCAGACATTGTTTTTTGTCTCTATAAAATCCTCTGGTGTTGTTGTTTGAGCAGGCCCCCCGTCTGATGAGATGGAGATGCTGTATCTTCACCTGAAGCAGGTGAGTCTGTCCCCCACCGGAGCCCTGCAGCCCACCACCAAACGAGACTTCAGGTCCTCCTTCATCAGACGCTGCAAAAACGAGAGCGTCAATGAGAAACTGCACCTGATCCGAGCTTTAAACAGCACTTTAAAGGTGAGTCCTGAAAGGGTTAAATGCTAATCAATCTACAGGGAACGTGTAAATGACAGAAAGTCTATAGATTCTATTTTAGTTAACAGTAACACTCAACCAGATGTATTTATCTATTAAAATATGTATTTATAAATTAAAATATAGTAAAAATAATGAAGGGAAAAAAGTTGTCAGGGCTGTTTTCTGAATATAGTTTAACTGTATGTGAACTGTTGGAATATCTAAATTTTGTAGAAACTGGTGTTTGTGTAGTTTACCTTTTTATTAAACCAAAGTTAGTTTTTTTTTTTAAGAAGTGTCTTCTGCCCAAAGTACAGCAAAAACAGTAAAATTATGAAATGTGTTTACTATTTAAAATAACTGTTGTCTATTAGAAATATATTTTAAAATGTAATTTATTCCTGTGATTTCAAAGCTGAATCTTTAGCATCATTACTCCAGTCACGTGATCCTTCAGAAAGCATTCTAATATTCTGATTCACTGCCCGGAAAAACATTTATTATTATTATTATTATTATTATTATTATTATTATTATTATTATGTTGATGAACAGAATGTTCAGAAGAACAGCATTTATCTGAAATCTAAATCTTTTGTAACATTCTAAATGTCTTTTATCATCATATTTAAAGCATTATTGCTGAATAGTATTAATTTCAATACCCGTTTTGTCTTCTTGTTAGTGCAGTTTTGTCTGTTTCAGATATTTGACTTCCTCTCTAGTGTTTTAAAGTAGAATAATATCTGTGGTGTGTGCTGTTATATTAAGGGGAACTACACTGACTCACTCAAATGATCTGCTTTGCACTATGTTCAGTGTTTGTGTGGAGGCAGGTGGTATTTATAATTCGGAGGCGAGGGGGATGTTTGTGTTCGAGCGAGCGTCAGGTTGGACACAATCTCACCACTGCACTGTGACTCATCAGACTATATTATGAAGCGATATAAAGAAACTCTGGGATGAGGCAATCATTTATTTCTGAACCTTGATCTTAAGTTGGGTGCTCTTCCAGTGTCAGTGCTTTACAAAACCTGTTATGTAACATGACATAATAGTTTGTGTCGTTTTTATCCATGAATATGATCTATAACTTTAATCTCTTATCTATAAAAGTATCTTTTAGGATTCTTTTAAAAATTTAAGTAAAGTTTTTCAGTCTATAGATCAAGACTTGATTTAAACTAAACCTATAAATGTATGATCAGGAAATATTCCCGTGTCTCCTTCTCTCATAGCAACAAGATCTCATCATTTGATGAAATTTTGTTGAAATGTGTTCAAAAGTCAGAAAAACCTGTAACCATAAGGGATGTCACTTCCTAACACCTGTTTTTCTGCACTTAAACACCCTTTTTTGGGAGTTGTTCTGTAACGTTTAGTTTTTATATGTATTCACTGTTCAGAACTGGGCTAGTTAACCAAAACATTGTCACTACCGAAACATGTCAGTGTTACGGTAGTGACAAAAGGGAACACACAATCCTCATATTTGGGGAAAATAAACAAGCTTTTAGTATAGTTATGCAATTTTAATTTTTTGTATTTTAGTAAGTTTTAGTGTTTTAGTATGGCAGTTAAATTCTGTAATGAGATGTGGTCGCTACCGAAGCATGGGATGTTTTGTCAGAAATAAAATTATCGTCTAAGATGTTTAGATGGTTTTTAGTTCAGTGTTTATCAGACTAATGAATCCTTAACTTTGAAATCAGTACAGTGAAATTTTTAACAAAAATGTATAAAATGGCAAAATCCTAATAGATCAATATAATCTAATTAAATTATTATGAGTGTGTTTCGGTAGTGAAAATTTTGGCGAGAGGACAAATATTCCAAAACCTTTTGAAAATACAATATGAGAATTAACCGCACATAGAAATGTATATCTTGGATAGGTTTTTTTTTTTTTTTTTTTTCAGAGAAAGACATCTTTAGTGATGAACATTAAGTTTTGGGCTCATAAAGTGTGCATACATCAAAACATTGAAAACATTGCTAGATTATTATTATTTTTTAATTAAGTATCTTATGCTCACCAAGAATGAATTTATGAAAATACAGTAAAACACTAATATTACTACAATTTAAAATGACTTTTCTATTGTAATGTTGTAAATATTATCAATGTTGAAAACAGTAAAACATACACTGTTACAAAAGATTCTACTTCAAATAAATGCTGCTCTTTTGAACTTCAAATTAATTTTTTCTAAATGTTTCCATAAAACTTTAAGCAGCTAAAACAATTGAAGTGAAGTGACATTCAGCCAAGTATGGTGACCCATACTCAGAATTTGTGCTCTGCATTTAACCCATCCGAAATGCACACACACAGAGCAGTGAACACACACACACACTGTGAGCACACACCCGGAGCAGTGGGCAGCCATTTATGCTGCAGTGCCCGGGGAGCAGTTGGGGGTTCGATGCCTTGCTCAAGGGCACCTAAGTCGTGGTATTGAAGGTGGAGAGAGAGCTGTTCATGCACTCCCCCCACCCACAATTCCGTCCGGCCCGAGACTAGAACCCACAACCTTCAATTGGGAGTCCGACCCTCTAACCATTAGGCCAAGACTTCCCAATTTTAAACATTGGTAATGTTAAGAACCCCTTATTAATAACTGAGCACCAATAGCAGCACCAAATCAGTATATTAAAATGAAGGACCACGCAACACTGGAGTAATTTTTTTTTTTTTTGTGTGCTCTTTTGATCAAATTCATCCCTGGTGAGCATTGTAAAATCACAGCCTCTGTTGATTGTATTTGAAGTCTACAGACACTAGATGGCGCTATTAATCAAACAACCACAGCAGCTTCACTGGAACAGCTGGAAGTTACACTCCTAGCTTCAGAAGCAACCATCATTTGAACCTGTGTCCGTCTTGTTTCAGGCGAAGGAGGCCGATCTGCAGACCATAGAGCAGGTCTTGAGCGAGCCGTCTCTGAGCGCTTGTAAATACAGACAGTGGCGAGATGCTAATGTGCTCCTGCTGCAGGAGATCGGAGAGAAACACAAGAGAGCCGTGGAGACACAAGCGCAGGAAGCTCTGGTTCAGCCTCAGCCTCTGCCTGTGCCTCAGCATCCGTCGCTCTCCAGCCCGGCCGCTGCGATCGCTGTGTACACCGAGACCAGTCTGTGAAGACCAGAAGACCATTACAGGAACACAGACGGAGCGGGGCTTCCAGGACACAAATGAAGCTTCGCTGAAACACTTCAAACAGTGATTCCTCTGAACCGGACACAGAAGAGCCTAGCTCGGTTATAACTCTTTTCTGAAACGTGTAGTTACTGCATTTTGCCTTTTGTAGTTCAGAGTAACTGTAACAAATGAATAAATGACACGTGTTTTGATAAAGAAAAGTGGGAGAGGAAAATGTCTGTAGATGTTCTGTAAACTTGACTCAATCTGTGAGTTCAAAGGGAATATGAATCACTCTTGGATTCATAACTGCACTCTATTGTCTAGTTTTTAATGCAATCTATAAATGTTATTTTTTTTTCTCCAGATTGTGGATTATGCACAGAACAAACACACTCCTGGATGTGCGTGTGCATGTATTTGTTACCACTCGCTCCATTTCACACTCACTATACACACACATCTGAGCGCCGTTCTCTCTTTGGTTCCTAAACCTGTTTGTGTCTGATGTTTTTAGGAGTGGCGTCTTCTTTACCGGTTTTAACAAGACGGTCCCTTTTAGATGAACACATTTTAGCATTTTACAACTGAAAATGAATGTCTCAGGTGTTGTACATTATTTGTATAAACGTCTGATTTAATTGTATAAATGTGTACTTGATGTTTTTGGAGTAATTCATGCTGAAGGTGTGAAATAAAAATGATGATTTAATATTTTCCTTTAAGTTTTATCTGTTAGGATGTATTTGAGATATCGAAGTGCTCAGTATGTCCATTTAGCCACTTATGCTCATTGTGAATATGATAATACCGGTGGTTATTATTCAAGGACACTTCTGACTTCATATATCCACTAAAGGCATTGTTCAGAAACATGCTTAATACACTAAAACAAATCTCTCTTTTTTTTTTTTATGCAGAATACACAGTAAGTGCATACAAGAACAACAAAGATATAATTCAAATATGCCACAGTGATCTATAAAAATAAAGCATAATGAATATATAAATACATACAGAAATGTAAGTTTTAAATAAACACTTCAGAAATCTGGCATTTTTACAATGCGTGTAACCTTCTGGGATGAAGTTCAATACGAAGATGGCAACATACAGTATAAGATAAATGATCGAGGTTTTTAATATAAGAACAAAGGACCTTTTCCTTCTGTAAGGCTAAAATAAATATAAACAGAATATTTCCTGAAATCCATGTTAGTGCACTGGGCAATGTTTAAATGTGATTAAAAGCATAAATTAAAACAGTTCGTCATATAAAGATGTTAAAAATAATTTGAAGAAGGACTTGTTAGTTTGGAACAACTGTGAAGACTGAATTAACCCTTTAACATCTTTGATTTAAATGAACAGAAAATGCAAACGTGTCTTTCGCACCATGACACCAGACAGAGCCTCTATCATGCCATCTGTGACGGACCGGTTTATGAATGTAAACTCAGACAGAAACTTTTTGATAAGAGTCCAGCACACCGATCACACTCGGCCATCTGCTGCCAGCTTTTGTACCCCAGCACAAAGAGAGTTAATCCGACTGCTGTGCTGTTATCCTTCACTGACACTCATTTACATGACAACAGAAGATTCTGCACACTTTCAGCTGAAGGCCTGTAGGGGGCACCATAGAGTAAGATGCATAATTTGATGTCGGAAACGCATGCAACTTCTAAACTTTTCTACAATATTATACACTGAAACAATGTACTTGACTGGTTGATGGGGGAAAGTACATACTGTACACATTCATAAAATGCGATTTTCTTATTAGTGGACATTTCTTTTCTTTTGGGTGCATAGTATGATAATACACCAGTACTGTGCTAAATTGTGTCTTGGGTAGCACACACCCCTTTTGTTATCTAGCCGGTCAAAATGTTGCAGTTATATATAAATGTTAGCATTTAGCAAAGAAATTCTTTATTCTTCTTAACTTTCAGGTTTGTACACACACAAAAAAAAGAGCCAATACGTAAAAGTTTTAATTTGATAAAAAAAAATAGATACGTTGAAATAATGTGGACTGATGACCAAAAGCATATACCGTTGAATGCATTTTTACTTTTTACTTCCAGAACCTGACCTTTGCTCTCTATACAAACAGCACTATTAGCATATTTATTCAATTCAATTTGTAATACTATTTAGAATGGAAAGTATGTGGAATAGGATGCAATGCTAGTTGCTTAAGTCAAACCGGCCTTAGGCCACAGTGTAAAGAGACAGACTGAAAAAACATGTTATTGTTTCTTGTGAGGTGCAGAGAGGGTAAAATCATGCCTCCTGGTCTCTAAATAACAATGTTACTGTCTATTTCCGCAACAGCGGTTTAACACACAGCTGAGGTCAGGAAGAAGGCAAGACACTTGCTGTAAACAGAAGAAAGTGTCTGTATTGGAAGCAGATTGGAATACTACATCTTTTTATGTGTCCTGTGAGGCCATATTTCTTCAGAGCTGTCAATTGTGGCTAGCTCAATGAAATTTAATGACAATGTGCTATCCACAGGTTTATAATGTGTGTGTGTGTGTTCCTCTGCAATAGCCTCCGCAGAATAGGACCTTCTTAATATGTAATAAAACATAAATGTGGAATATTTATATGAATAAATATTAAATTCATCGTTGAGTTGCATTTTTGAACGCATCATGAAACCATTCTGGATACCAGTTTCAATAGCAACGATGAATAAAAAATCAAACTATTGAACAATTTATTTTTATTTTTTTTTACAGCTATTGAACTTCTTCAGTGCTTTCAATTTTAAACAATACACAATAAATTTAGTGATTTAGCAGAAGCTTTTATCCAAAGCGACTTACAAATTAGCACAATGGAAGCAATCAAAACCAACAAAAGAGCAATGATATGTATGTGTTGTGAAAAGTCGTCTAACGTCTAGTCTAGTCGTCTTTTTTTTTTAAATAACAAATAACAGAAAACAAGTAGAAAGAATAGTAAAAGAGTACAGAATGCTAGTGTTAGAGGGTAATTTTTTTATTTTTTTTTTACAATAAATTAAAAGAAAACAAGCAGATAAAACAGAAATAGAACTGAGATGTTAGCGGATCAAATGTAAATAGAGGAGATGTGTTTTTAGCCATTTCTTGAAGATGGCTAAAGATTCAGCTGCTCGGATTGAGTCAAGAGTTCAGAGTTGCAAGCTTCTAGACTGAAGTAATGAATTTAGTAAAGGGGTACAGAGCCAGTGGTGGTTTTGTAGGCAAACATCAATGCCTTGAATTTTATGCGAGCAGCTATCAGTAGCCAGTCCAAATTTATGAACACAGGTGTTACATGCGCTCTTTTCGGCTTATTAAAAATTACTCTTGCAGCCGCGTTCTGGATTAGTTTTTGAGGTATGATAGAACTGACTTTAAGACCTGTCAACAGAGCATTGCAATAGTCCAGCCTGGACAGAACAAAAGCTTGAACAAGGAGTTGTGAAGCATGTTCTGAAAGAAAGGGCCTGATCTACTTGATGTTGAATAAAGCAAATCTGCATGACCCCTGGTTTTAGCAACGTGGTGTGAGAAAGTCAGCTGATCATTAATCATAACTCCAAGGTTCCTGCATGGCTGCCCTTGAAGGAGTTATTTTTAATGCATCTAACTGGATGTTGAAATTGTGATGAAGTCATGGATTTGCTGAAACCATAAACAGTTCTGTCTTGTCAAGGTTGAGGTGAAGACGATCGCCCATCAACCATCAAGAAATGTCTGTTAGAGAAGCTGAGATGTGAGCAGCTAACATCGGATCATCAGGATGGAAAGAGAGGTAGAGTTGAGTGTCATCAGCATAGCAGTAATATAAAAAGCCATGTTTCTAAATGACAGAACCTAGTGATGCCATGTAGACAGAGAAGAGAAGTGGTCCAGGAACTGAGCCCTGAGGCACCCCAGTAGTTAGATATTGTGACTTGGACACTTCACATCTCCAAGATACCTTGAAGTCTTCAGTTTCAATGGCAGTAAGTGATTTTCTCTTTTTTCCCTCAGCATTATTACTCTTTGAATATTGGACCAAATAGGTAGCATTCATACAAAATGCACAGATCGATTTTAACATATCAAAAACGTTGTCTTGTCCAATCTGTTTACAATCCTTCAAGACATACTTTAAGTGGTTTACATTGATTTCACATCAATAAAACCTGGATTTCAAAATGTATTTATTTATTTGTTTGTTTGAATGTTCCCTTTAATTTTTGTTCTTGCTTTATAACGTGGACATTTTAGTCAACTGAGCAAAAATATCATGCAGTAACTTCAAAGTCCTATTTCTAATTGAATTAATACTTAAAATTTGGCAAAGCCACTTCAGTGTATTGTATTTCATTATAAAACAGTATACACTGTGATTCTCACAAGGGCATCACATCTGTTATAGGCCTAAAAAAAAGCCTGTTAGACAAAAATGGGATCATCACGACTAAAACTATATCCGCTATTCTTTACTGCTCCTGTTACCAGACAGGTTTGTTTTATTTGTCTGGCTCAACCAGACAATAGTGGGGGGAATTACTGTGAACAGCCAAAGATAACAAGGCTGGCAATTTGCACTTAGTGTGAAAAGACACTCCGTTAAAACAAATGCTATCCATGCAGCATATAGCTTTTAAAGTTATCGGAAAGCTCTTCTTTTTACGCCACATAACTGTATAGCAATATTAGAAAGTAAATCTAATTCTGATCATGTGACTGTCTTCTGTAATATTTTGAAGGTCCATGTTCCAGTAGACATTCTAGCATTAAAAAAACAAGCCCAGTTCAACAAATTAAACCAGAGCTTCATCACTGTTCAACTGTATGTGTTCTTCCTCCTTCATTCTGTGGATGTGAAATTGGCTCCTGGGCTGCTGAAGGTTGAAAGCTTCATTTTGGAGAGATGCTGAGGTTCCTGTGCATTCCTCAGAGGAAATGTGGTTTTGAGCTGTGACTCACTGTAAACCACAGCACAGCAAACTCACCACTCATTCTTCTGGTTTGACTCATAATAGCATATGAGAGAACATGTTGCTCATTCTAACTAAAATATAAAAGCCTGTAATGGGTTTGTTCATTTTCCAGGGAATTGTTGTTGAAGATCCGTAATTAAATGGGAAGAGTTCCATGGTTAAGGGTGAGACTGCATATAGCATCCTTACAATATTCCCAATTTCTCATGAAGCTGTGTTTCAACACATTCAGTCGTGCATTAATAACTTAGTTATAGGCCTACATGAGTCTTTTTGACAGATTCTTTAAAAAGAACTCATTCCAAAGAGGAATCTGACTACGCTTGTTGCTCTGAATGTTTTTGTTTTTTTTCAGTGCGAGGATAATGTAATATGAAAATTTGATGTCAGTTTCTCACCTTTGTCTTATTCTGTGTGTCGTATAACAGTTAACAGATAAAGGCTCAGATTTACTAAACATGGCAATTAGCCGAGAGCACAGATTTGAGTGGAAAGTTCTACTGTTGATATACATTACAGACAAATGTGCAAATTAAACAGAGATGCTTCCAGATCATTTCCATAATTTTCATTTAATTTCATTTATTTATTCTCTTTTCATGGTAATGCAACACGAAATGCCACAACAACAATCCAACAAATAAAACAAAAATACATTTCTTGACAAGAAGAACAGGATGAAGAAAAAAAAATCTTATAAACGTTAAAGTTACAAATTAGATGGTCTCACCGACATAATTATTAATTCTGCTACAACAACACTAAACAAACAAAAACAACAATGATGCAATAATGACAACTCTAACAACGACGAGACCATCATTGTTGTCATAGTTTTAACAATTTTCACATTCATCTTTATACAAGTTAAAGATCTTCTGTTTATATTTATATTTAAATTTAAGAATATTTGAACAACATTTTAGATCATTTTCTAGAAAATTCCATCTTTTCACACCAGAAACTGAAACACACATTTGTTTGAAGGTATTTCCAGCAAAAGGTTGTTTGAAATCATTATTTCTTCTGCTTGTGCATGCGGTAACAGGCAATGTTTTGCTTTATGAACAACTAATAAAGTTTGTAAAGAAACCAAATCCTTCAATTTGAGTAGTCCTGACCTCAGAAACAGTCCTGTAGTATGTTCTAATGGAGCAACTCCATTAATTATGCTTATAACCCTTTTTTTGCAAAATAAATAAGGGCATTAAATAAGTGAAATAACAATTTCCCCATACCTCCAAACATTACATGGCAAAATAAAGGAAACAATATAGGATTCTCATTGCTTTATAATTTAACATAAACTTTACTTTGCTCAAAACGGCAATGTTTTTTTTACAAATTGTATTACTTACATAAGCTATGTGTGACTTCCATTAAAATTTTTCATCAATGAGTACTCCTAAAAACCTAAATTCTGACACTCTCTCAATAGTTATTCCATTTAAATTCAAACGAACATTATCAGGACATTTTTGATTTTTGTAAACAACATACATTTTGTTTTACTTAAGTTTAACGACAGTTTAGTTTTATTAAACCATTTCTGAAGAAGGACCAATTCTTGTTCAATAGTTTTCATTAATATTTGTAAATTCTTTCCCGATATTAGTATTGTCTGCAAAAAGAACAAAACGTAAAATATTTGATTCATCACAGAGGTAATTAATAGATAAAGTAAATAATTTAGGCCCCAGCACAGAGCCTTGAGGGACTCCACACTGTTTTGTTTCCAACTTAGATTTATGGCCTATATACTCTACATATTGTTGTCTATTTTCTAAGTAACCAATAATCCAATTTAATACTACACCTCTAATTCCATATGTCTGTAATTTAGATATCAATATACCATGATCAATGCCTCTTCAGGGTCAATAAAAACTCCAGCTGTGTGATTTTTATAATGACCATCACATTCACAATATACCAAGAGCAGTGGAAATTAGCAACTATCAAAGCTATGTCAAGTAAAAAATGGGTTAAAAAGAAATGCTTTTTTGGAACATAGAACTAGTTCTGAATAAGAAACCAGAGCTTGATTCCTACTCTTCTGGGACCTATATTAAACCTTTTCTTTAATCTGTCTTCAAATCCCACTGTGTAAACTTCAATCTTCCTTTATCCTCCGTGTCAATAAGACTCAAGATGAGTTTCTTTCTGCCTAGGTGAAATTAATTATATGGTTATTGGTTATATCTACTGCGGGCGGTTCGAATCCCATGAGGTTTCTGATGTTGTTTCCATTGCATGATTATATGTCTCTCTGCTGTTGAGATCTCAAACTCTTGGGCCCCTCGGCTATGATTCGGTGGTGAGAGCGATTGCTGTTGTCATTAACAAGGAGCTGCGAGATGTGAAATGTTGCTCTCAGATTGCAATGCGGGCAAACCAGTGGGGAGGCCGGGTAATAATGGTGTGTAATGATGTGATCAGCACCCACCGCTGGAGCTGCAGGCTACGACAAAACACACGCGTGTCTGTGTGAATGAGGACGACCCCCTTAACAGACGTGACCTCAATGGAAAAAGAAATGCAAAGGCGGGAGTAACAATGAACTATTTTCCTCAAAAGATTTACCTAATCAAGCATGAACAACATGCATTTGAATCTCTGAGACGAGAGGTCAAAGGGTTGGTAGAGAATTAAAGTGCCTGCATGTGGAAAGTAAACGAAGAAGTGAATGGTTTCAAGTAATAACATTTTGGAGTAGATACTTCACTGTCTTATATCACAAAACCCTGTCTGCATGTGTTTTAAAAATTGGTTGGCATTATTTGAATATGATAAATTAGTATTGTAGTCACTGAGTATTTGCTTGGCTGCATTTAAAACTTTGATGTTGACCATTAGACATGATGATTTTTTTGGGGGGGGACAAAATAGAGTGTCTTGTAGAAATTGAAATCAGGTTTCTCTTGTTAACACATTAGATAATTTAATATGTGTTTGTGTGGAATGTCCCGTCTCAAGACACAAGACTTTGAAGTAATCCACTGAACACAAAGGGAGGGATTTTAAAGAATACTTACAGAATACATGCTGTTTATACCTTTTATTACCTTACATATAATAAAACAATCTGTATGCATTGGTTTTGATGCATTTAAGTATCAAAATGACCCAAAACACTTGTTTAAGATTTACTTTAGGTCTTCATAAGCCATATAATAGCTTGGCTGCTGCTTTAATTTTAAAAATGCTCTTGGTTTGGTCAAGCTCATGTTGGTTATATTGGCTTTGTGACAGACGTCATGGGAAGGCAGACTGATTTCTGTGAAAAGTGCATAAAAGCAGATACAAAACCAAACAAACAATGGCAGCATCCAAAATGACGTACTCTTTGAGTATGTACTTCATAAGCAATAAATTGGCAGCCGTGAAACCTTTTTTTCAACTTTGTTCTATATACAGTAGAATAAATGTGTGTTGCATGAATGTATTCTGGATGTACTGGATCTGCCACGATGCCATTATCATGTGAGCTATAGCACCAGTGCTGTCGCCTCACTGCTCATGGCCTCATGGGATAGTAAAGTGTCCATTGGATGTGCACTTTAGAGTCTGACCATTCAAAATCGATTGGTCATCTGAGTAGTTTTTTTTTTGGCTGCTGTTTTATGAATTTGGACGTACAGTATGACTCTTTTTCATAGTGTTTTTGCCTACTTTATAGTAGGGAAGTATGCACAATCAGATGCCAACAGGGATTCTTTAACATAACACATCATTACATCCTCATGCAGTCTCAACCCAATCTTAAGAGAAAATGTAACTATTTTTACGAGGTAATGGAAACTAAAATTTTTACAATTTTACAACAACAACAAGAAAGTACCATAGCAAGAACAATGTATAAACGCCACCCTAGACATAACCGTCGCTTGGGTATAAGCAAAGCGTATGAAAACATACAAATGAGAATGTACAAATTCAGATAAATTTAGCCACCAGTTCACCAAAGTGTAAAATAGTTACGAACTGCCATGTTTTGTGTAATTGTGACATAGTTACACACTCTCAACATTTCTGATAAAGCCTGATGTATATCTCTGGTTATTATTCCCCCCCCAAATTTTTTATTAATAAGGGTGTTCATTGTATTTTCACGTGTCACACAATGCTAAAAGTGGTTACTTTACAATTGCTACTTTAAATAGGTATTTATACCCGATTTAACATATATAATGCAGTTTTGAGGTAGGTCTATAAATTCAGCAATATAAAAATATTTTGACCAGTAAATGGAGTCAATTTAGATGTTACCATTTTTAGGTTATATAAATATACTCTACTCTACTCTATAGTTTCAGTGCAGTCTATGAACTAGCAGTTCAATCTCTTGCCTAAAAACATATTTGTCATTCATCAACATATTATTATAATTTTTGAGCAATTAAAGTAGCTTTCAGTCAGTCCCCTAGGACGGTCTAATCCAAACTGAGTCGTTCATCCATCACCTCTCACGAGTCGGAAATGTTAAGTGGGACTGTGTGCACTGCTTGTTCAGATTCGTTGAAAAGATCCGAATTAAAAAAAAAGGAGCGAGCATCGCTGAGAAACAGTAGACGGAAACAGTGCGTGAAGTGACATTCCTCAACACTTAAACTGTATGTATGATCTAAAGCTGGATAATTAATGAATAGCAGCATCAGGAAAGTGAACACCAAGTCAGTGGGCTGTTTCAGAGAGTTTGGGGAAGAAGGAGGTGTGGTTTCTGAGCTCCTGATGCTCATTTGGCGTTCTGCGCGCTCGAGGAGAGAACGACATGTACTTGTCCTGGAAGATAATGCCATATTGAAGGATTTTGTTGTCTAAAGATAAGTTTGTCTTATGACAATTATTAATTGTCCAATAGTTGTCATCATTTCAGCTGCGGTGAGTGGATATAAACTTTCTTAATATTCCCGCTATGCGTTTGAAATCTGGTTCAGTGTTAAGGCAGTGAAATTTGAGACTGAATGTGTCAGAGTTGAGCGTAACAGACGTACTTGTTTTTTTTTTCTTTTCTTTTTTTCCTTCCGAATATAGATTTTATTTTAGTTTGTATATTATACAAAAACAACCAGCATCTGCTGTTAGATGTAACACAATAGTGCGCCTCACAGTATTATGAAACAGCATGCGACAGGCTCAACAGAACGATGTAGCAGCATCATTCTTATAGAATATGAATATGAATGCATAATGATTTTGCCACGAACCTCTCTTTTTCTCTGCCCTGTATTTACTATAGATACAAAAACAATACTGTGCTTTTCATTTTCTATTAGTTGCTTCTCTGTCTCTGTTACTGTAAGAACTGCACATCATTGACAAAGTGACAACAAAAATATTTGGTCACTTAAGCAACAGTTAAAAATGTATATATTAAACCAGGTGTCATTTATTTTAAAGAAGGGCAGCTTAAACACGCCTACAGCATAATATTTCCACAAAAAAAAAAAAAAAAAAATGCTTAGGAACATATATTTTTCAAAATTAAGACAAAAATATGTAGACTCAAACTTTATTTCGACCAAAAATGAAAATTCTGTCATTGATTTTGTTTATTCTGTTGAACACAAAAGAAGAAATTAGGAAGAATGTTGATTATCAAATAGCCATGACTTCAGGATTATGGAAAAATATGCTGGGTGAAATATAAGGGTGAACCAACCCTTTAAAGGCAAAGTGTGTATATTTTCTCGATTTTAAACACTCTGTTTCTTTGAGCATCCTGATCAGCACAGCATAGAAACACTGGCTCAGCCAATGGTATGAGGTTTGGGCAGGACTGTCTGTTTGCCCAGCCAATGGCCAAGGGAGTGTTTGGGAAACCTGTTTGGAAAAATTTGGTCAGTCAAATTTGTTATACTAAATATGATGATGACCCTTTTTACTGCTGACAGTGTAGGCCTACATGCCGAAAGAGCATTGAGAGCAAATTGTATAATTAATCTAATTTTATAACATATGTCCACTCATATGTTCTTTAATAGCGATGGCCTTAAGTTAATAGGAGGAACTATTAATTATTTACTTCGCGAAATCCACCGCATGTTGCTCACGAAAAGTCTTCATGCCTCTTTATTGTGTCTTCAATAGTCTTAACCCCCCCCATCTGCAGGATGTCTGTGTGTGTGTGTGTGTGTTTGCCCGCACACACACTTCTTTGTTGCTGCCACCTCATACTGTTTGTTATGGATCTCAAAGAGCATCCAAAGACCAGATGGATTGCCAGAGTGTGCTGAGGTGAATGGGGCTCAGAGCATCAGCTGCAGACTCTTCTATCACAGATAAAGCCATGGATTTTGTAGAGGAAGCTTGTCTCTGAACATTATACAAGTGTCTTCAGCAGCAGCAGCAGCAGAAGGTTTATATCAAAGTGGCTCTGTCAAGGAAACACTACCCCATAATCACCAGCACACACTCCTCCGGCATTCTACCAAACCGGCTTTTTGATCAGAGCGGCCACATGCACTCTGATATATTTTAAGCTTTAATTGGAGTTTTGCCTATGACAGTATGCATCAGAAATACTATATCTGGCATAGTCTTCTAAAAATGTTTAGTTAAAGGGATAGTTCACCCCAAAAAAAATTCTGTCATCATTTATGCAGAGTTTTACCCATACATCTTTGGAAAAAGGCTGTTCAAGTGCTAAAGTAGATGGGCAGCAGGGGCTGTCAAAATATCATAAATAAAGTTCACGTGACTCATGTGCGCTATTCCAAGTGTTCAGATGTCATATGGTAGCTTTGTATGAGGAACAGATTGATTAAAAAAGTTCAGTCAATTACAAACCCTCATTCTATATAAAGTGTAACACTTTCATTACACACTTGTTATTTTATTACCAAAAAGTGTTGTTACCTATGTCCTGTTACACATTTGTACTTACACATACCATTCAGTTGGTTTTTACATATGTGTAGTTACACAAACATTAGAGCTGTAGATACATGCACCAATGTGTACTTACACTTTGGTTTCATGTACACATCTAGTTACTATTTAAGTACACATTAGGGACACTTAATATAAAGTGCAACAGGTTAAAGATAAACGTCTGTGAAAGTGATTTTGTGCCTCTTTAGGACGGCACTCTAATCTGTTGTTCACAGTGCAAGAGTGCAAGCTTCTGTAGGACACATAAGTCTGAAGTAGTGAACTGAGGTAAAGGGGTGCATAGCCAGTGGTGGTTTTGTAGGTAAACATTAATGCCTTGAATTTTATGCGAGCAGCTATTGGTAGCCAGTGCAAATTTGGTGAACAGAGTAGTGACATGCGCTTTTTTCGGCTCATTAAAAACGAATCTTGCTGCCACGTCAGGATGGAATGAGAGCTAGAGTGTCATTAGCATAGTAGTGATTAGAAAAGGCATCTTTCTTAATGACAGAACCAAGTAATGCCATGTAGACAGAGAAGAAAAGTGGTCCAAGAACTGAGCCCTGAGGCACCCCAGTAGTTAGATGTTGTGACTTGGACACCTGACCTCTCCAAGATACCTTGAAAGTGCAGTTGTTTACAATGCATTAATCCAAGTATGACATCAGTGAACGTCATTGGTTCTCGTAACTGATCGCGACGCATTCTCATTTCCCTTTTGGCACAGAAGTCTCATACCTACTGCAGTCACACTAAATTTACTGCTGACAAGCGATTTGATTTGGTCTCTTGTTTGTGACAAATTTACTTTTTTTTTTTTTTCAATTTCAGTTGAGCGTAAGAGCCAGGTAACTGCAACTGGACATCTGACAGTGTTGCATCTGCGTGCCAAGTTTATTCAGTGACGCTAATGCACCTGATAATTGTTGGTGAATTGTAAGCACATGGAGCTGCAGTGTAGAAACGTAATGCTGAGGTTATTCTAATGTTTCTGAGGTTGAAGTCTGTCCAGGCGTCATTTGGGCTTGTAATGTCTTTGTGCATCTGATCTCTTTCCAAAGTTTCTAGACGTCTTTCACCAAGTGAATGACAACCAAGCAAGCGGCTCGCATGGAAATTATTATAACTGCCTGAAAAATTATATTGCTAGTTATGCTCTGTCTGCTAATTCATTAGTTATGGTTTTGCTTTTGGACCCAGATTTTACAGTGGGCCCAAATCTGTACCAAAGTTATTCAGACAAAAGCGTCAAAATGTTGTTAACCTTTTCCATTTTAAAAGTTGATTAGTCAATTTATATTACTATTGTAAACTTGCATGTTCCTAAAAATATATTGTAATAATAATCCTACAGGCATCATATATTCATTATTGAATTTTACACTGTGTGCATTTGTTACATTTCTAACAGTTTGCTCCAAATAGCAAGGTAAAATTAGATCATGTCGGTATCTCTTGTTTGTTTGTAATAATGAAGTATTCTCTGATGACCTTTTGAGCTGCAGAGTTGATGCCGCCTTTCCGCTGGAATACCAATGAAAGCATTGTGAGCTCTCAGCTGCAAAGGTCACATTACTGTGATTGCAAGGGCAATGGGTTTGTCATTGTCTTACTGTTTCAACAGCACACACCTTTTTAGTCTACGTTTGGGCAAAGTAAAAAAAAAAATCCCTGTAGAAAAATATATACTTATTAAAATTTGAATATATTAAGACTAAATGTTTCCTGACACTTAATTGTATATTAATACAAATCAATCAAGATATTTTGTGGTCTGAATTTAAATGAAATGAATTTATAACATTTATATGCAAGAAAAATATATAAATAAAATGTGCATAAACTTTTTCCATCTGAGGGTATAATTTATGTATTTTTGTTTTGTAGATGTGAAGGATAATTAACTCTGGTCAGACTGAATTGCCAAATGTCCATCAAACAAACATTTGGCTTTTTGTGTGAATTGTTTGACTAGGTTAGCACTGTTTGTGTTTGTGTTTGGAAAAGGTATTGCCATGCCATTTAGCCTTCATCCAAGAAAAGGAGAGAGGAGAGTAGCAGAGAGAGAATAGAGACTGGACCTGGCGTGTGTCACGTGTCTCTCTCCTTTTTTCATTTTTCCACTGCTAGTCATTGCAGGCTCTCAGCCCTAATCCACCCTCTAAAGTGCCTTGATGCCTTTGTGCTGTGAGCTGGAAGAAGGACCCTCTGTTTCCAGCTGTCTGAAGTGCTGCCGTATGGAATTTTTGCTGGATTTTCTCCCTAATTAACCCTCATTTTCATGTGCAGAGACCCAATTTCTTTGTGATGGAGGAATGCGATAGGCATTGGTGCTCCTTGCGTTCTGTTGTTTTTCGCTAAGCCTGGCTCAAACTCAACATTGGGTTGCTTGTTGAAGCCCAGCAGAAGCATGTAATTGCACAAGATGGTACAACACTGGAGAAGGTGTGATAACATCTTCACAGCTTATTTTAGCCCAGCTCACCTCAATAAGACATGCCCTCATACCAGCGCTGCTAAAATTTGTAGAGGCCGGTTACTAGAACACAGTGACTTTTTAAACTTGTGACTAAAAGATGTGTAACTGAGTTTAATGCATCAAGATAATTTGATGTTTGCACATAGCATGCAATATATCTTAAACTAGATTTGTGTTTCCTGCATGTCCTTAAATTGTAAAAGAATAATATAAAATGCACTTTTTAAGGCTGAAAACAGTCTGAAATATTGTAAATGGTGGACAAATTGTGTTATAATTGTCACATAGCACTTTTCAAAGCAGCTTCACAGCATTAAACAGGAAAGTAACTGAATCAATGACACGGACATCATCAAAGATGAGGCAAGTCCAAAACTGAAGCCAAAGTAAATCTGTATTTAGTAGAAAGTCTGACATCTTATTCCTTCTTCTCATTCAACACCAGTATGAAACCGAGTCCAGCTCAAGCACGTGCCCGACCGCTCAGCTGAACACCCACAGCTTGGGAAGCCAAAGAGCCATTGAGCATCCAGCAGGGATCGTATGTGGAAAGTCAACATATGGTGAAAGGGAATTCACATTAGTCCAAATCAAACAGGGCCGACATTGTCCTTGGCAAACTTGAGCCCCCTTTTTAATTTGTTGGCATATGCGGATTAGGGTGAATTTGCTGATTCTGTAGTCTGGACCAAAATCATTCTAACCACTTAAGTGAAAAGGTGCAAATGTGACAGAATGCAAGAATAGTTTG
Source organism: Carassius auratus (assembly GCF_003368295.1). NCBI lineage: Eukaryota > Metazoa > Chordata > Actinopteri > Cypriniformes > Cyprinidae > Carassius > Carassius auratus. The sequence continues at coordinate 23,268,334 of NC_039262.1, forward strand.
AATTTAAGTAGTCGATACCTTTGCTTCTGTTTAATGTCTGAGTTATGCAAGTCCATGTGTTCTTCGTTATCAAGGGGATTACGTGTCTCCGAACATAATTGAATCCACAAAAACAAACAAATAACACAACTAATGTAATCAGATTCTGAACAAATGACTCTTATGAGACAATTCTTCAACAGTAATAAACATTGCGCAACCAGTGTGGCCTGTTTCTGAATGCAATTGTTTTTAAAAATAGTAAAAAAAAATCAATACCTAATCCTACATGTTTCACAGATGTACTTTATGATTTTAATTGTGTTTGAATAGACTGCTTTCGTTGATGACGTATTTTTGTGGGCAATCCCGTAAGTTAGCATCACCTGGAGACCCCTCAAGAAAAACCCATATGATTTTTCCAGCAGCTTATGGTTTGTTGCAGAAAATAAGTTCTGTTACCAAAAAAATGCACTTTTATTATATGTTCGTCATGATAAACTTCATATATGTACACAACATTTATGAGTTTGGAATACAATCCTCCTAAAAAAAAAAAAAAGAAAAAAAAATCCAACATCATCTCCCGACAACTCTATTTAGTCTTCATTTAAAAAACATATTCCCTGAAATTTTGAGTTGAAATAGGTTGCAACATCACAATTATATATACAATGAGACTGTGAAAGCAATAATGTTTAATATTGTTTAATATAGACAGCAACTTGTTTTCTTTTTTCAAAAAATTCAAACTTTGAAAAACACTAGGCAGTATTACAGTTATGTTTTATTTAATAGAATAAAAAGTGTAAATATACTGAGGTTGGCTTAACCACGGACCTTGTTTCATGCATTTAATCAATTACCAATTCAAAAAACCCATTGAATTCTGGATAATGTTACTGGAAGTGCTAAATTGCTGGTTTCCGGGTTTTGGCCTACAGAAATACGTCATTCCTGACGCACTTTCTTGAACAGGTCACTGTTTTTCTCATACAACCTTGGTAAAATTGCCTGCTTTTGGCAAACTCAGGAAATCGAATGCTTTCTGGATAGAAATGTCTTTTTTTGTGTTTGTTTATTTTGACCTAACTTGAAAACCGTTACTAAAGCAACATTTCTTGTTGCACTGCCTGCTGTACCGTCGCTACGCTTCTAGAACGTTTTGATTGAAATAATAGTTATTGGTTTAAATACTGCTGGCATCTCATCTTATTTCAGAAAAAATTAAGTCAATACATTAATTTCCTTAACTACATAATATTCTAAACATACAGTTAGGGGAAGATTTAATCACAGCTTTCGCAAAAACCTTCATTTTGCATAAAATATAAATAAAAAAAACTACTGTCATGATTTACTAAAAACACAGTGACTAAAAAAAAGCAATGAAAAGCATGGACACAGTTATTTTTGGCTGACTTTATTGTGTTTGTAGGATTTTTCCAATTCAGATTCAAAATTTATTTGAGGAGAGTATTTAAATTAATCATGCAAGGTAATTCCTGTCAATTTACTGCCATTTGCACCATTATTTAATGCCCAATAGATCATTAACACACAATTATTAAGGCCTATGTTATTAGTAGATTACCTGCACCTGATCATCATCAGCTCTGCTTGTTCGTGACCTTACATTCATTTTTGCGCTGCCTTTTGTAAGATGTGTTGGTCTTTATGGAAATGAGCTGGCTGTGTTTCTTCTTTATTTTGTGCATTTGTGAGCAGATCACCAACAGAACTTTCCTCTTCCATCAGCTTTTACGAGACTGTGATTGCCATGTTTAGTGAATGTGGCTCTTAAACTCAGATATGCACATATCCAGACAGGAGACGCTACCCCCTTCCTAAAAATCCCAATCCCGTTATATGTCATTATGGTAAAGACAAAGTTTTCTCATCTGATGCATGGATGCCTTTACATCAGCCTGTATAGTTATGGTTTAACATGCTATTTGTGTCTCATGCGGACACACAAGAGTCCAAGAAATGCTGAGTTTTAGTCATGTAGCACATAGTAATGAGGAGTGCTGTGTGCCCATGGCTGTAATTTTGTCGGTTAGTCTAGGCGTCCTTGTGGGTGAGGGGGGCTCGGAGAGGTTCGGGGGCTTACTGTGGTCACACCACACTGGAAACTCAAGGACCTCGAATCAGCAGCTCTGCCATTTAACTGTAAAATATGATCTTATCAGCATCCCGCTTGTGTTTTAATAATGGACCTTGGGAAAGCTGTGCGCCAGCGTGTCGTCTTTGTGCCCCTCATTATCAAATAATCTGCTGTAAACTCCGAGGCGACTACGACTTCTAAGAGAAATGCTTCAGTTTCCAGTCGGAGAAAAGAAACAGGCCGTCACTATTTTAACAGTTTGTTTTCTCTGGTTTCCCTAATGAGATTTACCACAGACTAAGAGATGGTTTTAGTGTGCTCCAACACTCTGGTGATAAACAGAAATGTTTTCTCATCGCTAAGTAAAGCGCAGAACGCTTCATACAGAATAAGTGTTTTAAGATGGGCTCCTCATGACATCATCCACGTTTCCCAGGCCTCCCCCCCCCCCAGTATAATGATCAGCCTTCAGCCACAGCTGCTTCTAATTACACATGCAGCGTTTCTCGTCAGTTTCCAGGACAGACGACTCCTATTCTCTCCCTCATCCAGACAACTGTTTATCAGGGCTTCAGCAAGCCTGCGGAAATATGCTGGAAGTGCAGGGTGTGAATAAGAGGGTCTGCAACAGCATTTTCATACGAACCACAAACGTTTGGTCACAAGGTAGTCCGACTGCATATCTTAACCCTGTGCTAAAAAGAGTCCCGTTTGTCTACCACAGTAACCACAGCAATAGTTACTCTGGCACTTTGAATAAGAATTGATATTGAACATATTATTAATCACGTCATTATAGTTTTTCATATTACAGATATATCATTAGAATGCGAGAGAAATGTGGTTTTATGGCCAACCCAGAGTCTTGGAGCTCCGAAATCCGGTGAGATTAAGGATTTAATGTGCATTAAACAGAGCCCTATTTCCCATAAAGACTTTCTGTGAACCTCTTTGACCCATAATGGTTGTTAAACTGGAAATATGAGTGCTGTTTGCTCATATAGAAGTTGCTAGGGTGTTACTAATTGGTTGTGAGGGTTTTCTGGGTGTTTATTAATGGCAAAAGTCAAAACAGCCCAGCCCCTCTCATAGTGTACATGTATAATTCAATGCAAGTTCATGGAATTTTTTGCTCATTTTATTGCCTTACACGTGAAAGTGCAGAAGCTTGGAATAAAATAGTACATTCCTTGGTTTCAAGCCAAACAATCTGCTGTATCATTATTGTCTATAAAACAACGTTTTGGACAAGTTCTTAAAAGCTGGGTAGGTGATTTGGTTCAAAACATTATCTGTTATGTTGGTTGAAAGTCTCTTCACATCCTGATAGCAATCACTAAGTAAAGTGGTCAAAATTTATTTATGTTTTTATATCATCTGTGGAAGTCGTAGGAGCATAAAATGTTCGTCCAATCAAAAAGCTCGGTCCGAACATTACAATAGGCTGTCCTGCCTGCCTGTCAAATATGTATTTTCATACCTCTGCGCACCCTTTTTTGCAGACATGATACGCCATCAGCGTGTTCCAGTGAGACTATTATTGTAATATTATGCGATTTGTACTGTAATGTTTTCTCACTGGGGACTGAGACATGAGAAATGTAATCCTCCACTAACGCTGTTTCTCATTGCGTCGTAGGTTAGTCTCTGGTTTGTCTGTGCGAATTTATGTGTTTTGGATGAGGCGTGGAATTGCAAAGTAACTTTCTGAAATCACCTACCATACTTTTAACTGTAGTGTGTGTGTACCTGTATACAATCAATCAGTATTTCTTGTAACTACCCTTTTTCTGATCATTGCGATTGAATCTCACAACATTGACTTTATTTCATAGAATTGCAACTTTATTTCTTGTCATTATGACTTGTCAAGTGACTCAGAACTGCAACTTTATTTCTTGTTATTACCATTTTTTTCGTCATTACGTCTATATCTTACAATAAGACTTTATATATCACATTGCAAGACATGTCAGCTTCTCAAAAATATGTCATGGAAACACCCATGTGCAGTTGTGATGCTTGCTTTAGTATTGCATTCAGATGTGTGCAGCATTGTTGAAATCTGTTCTGATTCAACGTGCTCTCTTCTGAGTGTTTCTCCAACAATATTTTCCATTCTGTCCAGCGCTTGTGCTGTGTTGTGTAAGAGGAACGCCTCTTAAATTCCCGGTGGTGAGATCAGATTTTTCTGCAGGCCTGTTATGTAAGAGCGAAGGGTCCGTTTGGGTTTGTTTACATGTTTCCGTTCAGCCCAGAGGAGGCTCTTTTGCAGAAGGATGACTGAATGTGAAAACAACTTCAGCAAACGTTTGAAACGAAGCATTTAATGAGCACCAGCCCACAAGGGTGCGGCCGACTCTACAAACGTCCATGTCACCAACAAAGGTGTCTTTTAGTTCAGAAGATGACTTTTCTTTTCCCCCTTGTCTGTGTTTTGCTCACTGAGAGTCTGTGTGATGTCATTTTCATCATCAGATTGATTTTTGTGTCTGTTCTTACTGTGGATGTTCTCGGATGGGAAGGAGAACCGAGATTACAATTACATTTTTAAGATGCAGAGCTGTCAGTGTTGTAAGTAATAGTACACCAACATTATTCCCATGCAAGTTTGACCCAGACTACATAACCGGAACTGACATGGAAGGGTGGGCTGATTTCTCTGTGACACTTAAAAAGACAAGGCCTTTTGTGATTGGTCAGTAGCTCACTGACAGGAAATGGCTCTAGAACAGTGTATGGCCTGAGGAAATGAGTCTTTTCTTTGTCAATATGAGAAGGAAAGAACTGGAAGACTGGTCTTTGAGGAGTGAAGAGAATTTTCCGTTCCATAACTTCTGTCTTTGGTGTAATGAAATGCTTTACTCAGAAAAAACACATTTTAGTTTCTTTTTGAGTTTCTTTAAACACTTTTGCATTTACAGACGTACCAATGCCCACAAGTCAGCAAATGAGTCAATCATTGAGCTTGAATAGTGAATCTGGAAATGAGTCAAATGGGCTTTTTATACATTTTTTTTTTTTTACTTTTTTAATATTTGGCCTAAACGTGCATCAATAACCTCACATGACATCTGAGACCCATGTTACTACCAGGTTTAAACAGCAAAATGTTTTGTTCGATCACTCGTGATTGGATTCCCTGAGAGGGATGTACACACCAGCAGTAAACTGGGCTTTAGGCTTGTACAGTGCAATTTATTGCTATTTGTTAATTAACATTGTAAATACAAGCAGTTAAGTTTAAGCAAATAATAAAATACTTGACTTTTTTTTAAAGAAAGATGCATTTGGAGCTTGTTGATTTTGTGTGTTAGGTGTGTTGCGGTGTGTTTAAGGTGTAGGACTGCTGTGTTTACTTGGGTTTAGCTGTAACCGCAGCATCCTGCCCATTAGTGGGCAGCAACTGTGTGTTTGTGTGGGAGTCAGGTGCTAAAACATTGCAGAAGTCAAATGTTAGTCTTCCAGAGTAAAGTTAGTCTTCAAATAAAGGAATTCTTAAGTTCGGATAATTGCACTTAAATTCCATAAAAAGGAGTTTTTCTTAAGTATACTATGTGCTTTTTTTTTTTCAAGGAATATTTGACTCTCATGGAATGCAGAATTAATCTAAAACACGTTCAGTGCTGTCAAGACGTCATAATCCTGTAGTTTCCGCAATTGAAATAATCATAACATTAGGTGTACAAAATGATTCTGGTCTGATTTGAGCTAGAAGAAGATTTCGGTCTTGTGTATCGAAGTCGGAAAATAGGTGAACAAAATGTACTGCCATTTGGACTTTCCTTAAAGATGTGCACAGAATTCAAGCAAGGCATGCAATTCAGAAAAGAACAATCAAAACCAAGACAAATTCCTCATAGGAAATGAGGTGATGAATGTTCATTACGAAGCAGAAGAGCAGCGGAAGCAGCTGGAAGAACACACCCATCACAGTCCTGACCCATGCAGTGCTCTTAGACTATAAGAGTCTCTTTCTCAGGAAGTGGGAGGAAACAGGTCGAGCCTGGCTTGGTGTGTCCTAGCGCTGTCCCCTTTTATCCAGGCATCCCTGCATTTTCCCATGAGAAGTAGCCAGTGCACACAGACGTGTTCCCCTACCCATATCTACCCTCTTTCAGTATGGTTTTCCTGTGAACTCGCTCACAGTGGCCTGCAGTGCTTTCCTTCCTCTACGGATTGTTCTGTGACGCACACAACTGCTTTCCTGTCAGGAAGAGGCATGCGACACACCTTCTAGCATATATTCTTTTTTTCCTTTCTTTTCCATTGTATCACATGTATATGTATTTTGAAGAAATTGTGTGACTTTTAGTCTTAGTCTGTCAGCTCTGAGACCATCTGTATGCTAGCATACACTTAAAAGCTAACAGCACCAACTTTTTACACACTCTTCCTTTCTCTTTCAGGAAATCAGAAGAAAATAACTTTGACACTCTGGCACTTATGAGAATCACATGATTTCTAGAATTAGAATGTCCCTCTCGCTAATACCACCTGATGTGGCTAGCAATAAAAAAGTAGCAAACGGTTCACAGCTGCAGTGTGAAATAAAGGGTTTTGGTGCAATGACATTTAGGTAGATATAATTTGTTACGTTTGCTAAGCGCTAGTTTTCAATATGTATTAAACGCATAGCTACAGATCTGAAAGGTGGGCTGCTTCAATTTGTGGTGCTTGTTGATTGTGCTTGTAATCACCTACTGTATACTCTCTAAAAGTTAATTTATAAATATATATATATATATATATATATATATATATATATATATATATATATATATATATATATATATATATATAGTTATTAACATGATACTATCTGCATGACAATATATTTAAAGTGTTCTAGTTAGACATGTTACATGTATTCACTATTATAATAACATTAAATTATGCATAAGTGCATGAAAGTATCCCTAAGCCAAACCCTTATCTTAACCCTAACCATATAAAAAGTACATGTATTTAATTATTATTTCTCAGTACATTAAGGTATAATAACGCTGTAACACTGTTAAGTGTAACCCAATATACTTTTAAGATTTTAAGTTCACTACAACAAGTGCACATTGAGTACAATTAAGCACACTTTTTTTCGCTCTGCTGTGAGCTGTGAAATACCCCTATGTTTCAGAGAAATTATCTTGGAAGTGTGTGTGGGTTCTATGTGTGCAAGGGCAACTCCACACTTCCTGTCTGCTACTTTGATCCAACCTATTACTTTTATCAAGCGATCGTACCCCAACACCTGGACCCAACAATGGTTTCTCTCTCTCCCTTCTCCTTGGTGCTGTGTGTTGTCTTTGGTGTGGTAGTTTGTCTTAAACGTGGTGTGCTGGTAGTTATGGCATGCTGGGTCAAACAAGAGGCCCAGTCATGATGGTCTTCCAGGCGGCCAGCTGCCTCCACCACGCAAAACAACCCCTCCCAAAACCGCTTGAGTTATTCTTTATAAAAATACATACTTTTATAATGCCCTCATTCTTCGAGCCACGAAGACATAATAACTGTTTGCTGGGTGAAATGTGTTTGTAGATGTGCACGTGTTTTATATAAGGCTGCAGAACTGTGATCGCTCATTAGTTTGGAGCAGCAAGACTGCATTCACTGTGTGTCTTGGGCTCTTAAAGTAAGCTTATGTGAATGTGCACCTGGTAGCATTTAAACTGAAAACAATAAATCAATAAAACTGTCCTGCTTTAACTGGTAACTATACTTTTATAGTTTCTAAATTAAATGTGAATGGAACTTGCCTGTGTAAAATTCTAGGGGGTTCTGGGTGTCTGCTTGCTGCCAAAGTCAAAGAGCCCACCCTGTGTCTCTGTGAATAAAAGGATAGAATAAAAAATTACCAGCATTGTTTTATCATTTTCACAAAAATGTCATTGCCCCAGAATATTTTGATGCATGAATATATCATATATCACTTCCTGTATTTTAATTCGGAAACATGGGGCAGTTTTGATTTATGTGCTGTTTAATGCTTGATGATCACAGTATTTTGCATCTGCTTGCATGTATGATCGCTTGTTTCTGCTTCTTCGCTGTGTTTTGATCTAGGGATTCAATGCACTTTCAGAATACGTGTAATAGCGCCACCTACCGTATAAGAGTGAAAACACGGAGAGCCGGAAAATTCCGGAGAGGGTTGTCTCATAAATTATAGAAAATTCTGTCAATGGTGCGTAAAGATTTAGGCTACATCTACAATGATCCGGATACATTGAAAACTTTTTTTTTTTATTTAAACGCTCTCTGTCCACGCTAATCTTTTTAAGCGTTTCCTAAAACTTTATCATTCACACTGAAATGTAGAAAAAAGCTAAATTCACCTTGCTTTTCACATGTAAAACCTCATAAAAATGTCACTGAGACGGTACAGACATACATTTTCTGGCAATTCACTGACACTATTATATGTTGGATCTAAAATGCAACTGCTCTGAAGTTTACTTTAAGACAGCATTTGCAAGTAAATTTTCTGTCATCTTTGCAGGACTGTAATATAAAGTGTACAAGTAACATATTATAGCAACGAAGTTAATAGCACAAAACAGCCACAATACTGGTATGAACCTAGATATCTATCGGTACATTATGTGTCAAATGACTAAACATGCATCATCATTTTCAAATACCTTCGTTTTCTCCATCCACACTACAACATGGAAACAGCATTTTCAAATGTATCCACTTTGGAGACCATTATTATAAGGCTTTGTTTTTAGTCGACAAAGCAAAGAGAAAAAAAATTAATTTGTTTTCAAAAGAAAACATATTAGTGTGGACAATGTCTTAATGTCTGTAGAATATTTTTCTTACAATATTCAAAAAAGTGTCATGAAAGCAGCCCATATGACTGGTGGGAAATATTCCGAAGTCAGAATAACTAAGAATGAGAAGAGGCAGACATGTGCAACAATTTCAGTTCCTGAAAGGTTGGTGACGCTTAGTGTCAAGAGCAGATGGAAAATAGCTATACATGAAAAAACACACTCATGCATCCTTCAACAAGGAGGTCTTGGCTCAGTCTGTTGAATTCTAGAAAAGTTTGGCACTGCAAAGTCTTGTGCTTCTTTTGGGACGAGTGAGTTGCGCGGGTCGAGGGTGACTGATCTTACTCCTTGGGGTAGCAGATGGCCAGTCAGACACACAAAGAAGCTCACAATGTGAGCGACTACCATTCAGATCATCTTTTCTGAATGGGAAAGGACACACATCCCACAATGCCCTGGTTCAGCCCTGGCGTCTGGAACCAGCAAAGCTCATTGGCTGTTCCTGTGTTCCGTCTCTTACAAAGCCGCAGTGTTGGAAGCATAACATCACAACGCCTTCTGGTACTTTTCATAATGAAGCAGCCGTCCGCCTCCCTGCTCCATCTCAAGCACACTGTTCCTTGCTTCAATGAAGCTTGGTCGTGTGAAAGAAGATGGTGTTGGTGGCATTCACTGCTCACTCCAGGGTTAGAGGTCATGGTTAGGGTGGTGTGTTTTTATTCCTTCCCCAACCCCCCTTATCCATATCCTCTTGAGCTGCTCCTGCAGGATGATTATTCTACCTCTGAACCCCAAAGTCCCTTCTCACCCCTAAATCTCAGTAAAGTTCACAGGATATGAGAATTCCCAAGCAGAGGAGCATTTCATCCTGCCACTAATAAAATTCTCATTACGGATCTTTTCCAAATACTCTTCTGGCTTTAAGAGAAAACAATGCTACCCCAGACATATTCAAAAGATTTTGTGTACAGTCTAAACACATCGCCTGGAGAGATTGAGTTACTTAACCATTATGGTTCAGACAAATAAAAAATAAAGAAAATTGTGAAGAATTTCCTAGCCTGAAAATAAACAGTGAGGTTGTATGAAGTCTGTCCTTGTGAAAGCTTGCTGTGCTACGTCATGGAATGTGGCAGCAGGACAGAAGCGTGAGGTCTGTTTAGATTTGGGGTTGGGGGTTGGAGTGGGGCTTCCCACTGCAGGCTGCACTCACAACAGCCGACTGTGTTACTGACGCATGCCCCTCCCTTCCTCTGTTTCTCCACAGATGAGCGATGGAGAGAGAGAGAGCGAGAGAGAGGAACAGCTGTGGTAGACAGTGAAGGGAGGAGGATCTCAGTGAGAGTCAGATGCTGCACCAGGCAGGAGCAGACAGAACCATAGACAACGTTCGGAAAAGAGGATGACCATTGCGAAGGAATACGAAATATGAAGGAATTTCTTTGTGTGCTGGCTTAATAACAGGTAAAAAGAAACTCTATTACTATGCAATACTGTTGTTTTAGTTTGTGTGTAAGTGCGTGGATGGGTGGTTAAGTGGATTGTTGAATGGATGGATAGAAAGTTGGATGGATTTATAGATAGATGAAGGGAATGACCTTGATGTTTCTTTATCATTTTTCTCACAGTTCAGAATGGGAAATACAGATAGTCAGTACAGCAATTTCCTTATCCCTGGTAAGGGAAAGTCAAGCTCCCTGAAGCTGCACACTTCTAAAGAGGAGGCACTGTCTCCACACTCTTGGTGGAGGAGCTCCCAGAGCACCTCTGGATACAAGGACAAAAATGGTTTTTCACCACACAAGAACAGCAAACCGTACATCTCCCGGCATTATGACTGCATTAAGGGGGGATCTAGTGATAAAGTACATTCAGAGAGCCACAAAGACTATGACAACCTTTTATTCCAGGGAAATGGATTCTTTGTAGGCTACAGACAACAGACTGGAAGCCTCCAGGCCCCTACGAGGAGCACCAGTTCTGAAGTTAAAGACAATAAAAGCAGTCCCAAAGTTCTTTTACGTGAAGATGGAAGTCTAAGGGTTGAGTTTACCAATGCACGGAGGGATCCGGATGTTGAGCTTTCATTGGGCAGCTGTCTCGGTGGACCTGTTGATGCTATCCAAAGGGCCAGTAATGGGAGCTCTCTTAGCTCTGAAGATTCATGGTATGACTCGCCATGGGGGAATGGGACAGAAGATCTGTGTGATAACGTCTTCACCACCGGCCAACCTTCGGACAACAGTAGTGGATATACCACACTCTCATCCACACGTACGGTGGACTTTGGATGTTTTAATGGTTACAATACAGAGCAATCTGAGAACCTTATGGGTAACCTCACCTGCCAACCCACTGTTCACGACAGTCAATATACAAGCAGTGGTTGCAATAGTAATGGGTACAATGCTAACTGCACTGAGGGGGACAGTGGCATTGGAGACTCTGTGCTACTTCATTTGGAGCATAATGGACTATCTGACACTTACACAAACCCCAACATGACTGTGCCATTCCCCACTGTGGGCATCCTTGCGGCGGACCAACTTGAGGATCCTCAACTCCAAGCCTCACTAACCTCTTCTCAGGATGAAAGTCCGAAAACCCAGAATTACACCTCACAAACCCTGCCATGCAGAAAAGCAGTTCCCGATGGGAACACAAGAAAGGACTCGCTCAAGAGTCGCATCCGCCGCCTCAGCGATTGGACAGGAAGTCTAAGCAGGAAAAAGCGAAGGCTGCAGGTGATAAAATTATTTTTTTATTTTTGGTGTATTGGGCATTAGTGTGAATCTGTCAGCATAGCAGGCCTTCCTGTTTGACTCCAGAATTATCATGCAGATGCAGTTTTAGTTGAACTGGACATTTTTCCATGTACAAAAACAGCTAACAGCAGATATGCTGGTTAGGTATGTTTTGGAGCATGACAGATGGTTATGAGCTGGTCTTGATCAGGTGATAGTTGCTTGACCAGCTTAAACCATCTCATAACCAGCTTATAACCAATTTAAACTGGCTCAAACCAGCTGCCATGCTTCAAAACATACCTAATCAGCATAATGCTGATTTCTTTTTTCAACAGGGTTCAGTGCTGTAAAGCATTCTTAGATTTTTACACATTCCTCTCTAAAATAACAAATAAACAAATTGTTTTGAAATAGTATGCTTGTTGGCCTGACCATAATTTGCATAGTTTTTAGGTAGAGTAAAGACTGACCAAAGGGTGCACAATGCTTCATTATGTCAACCTTGTAAAACATTTACATGCTAACATTTGCCATTCTCTTCTCACTTCACGTCTGCCCAACCTCAGGAACCTAGTACTCTGGACTTTACAGAGGTTGCCAGCTGTGGAACTGGGGTAACACTAGAGGAATCCAGACCATTTTGGAATCCAGTGTCCTCCCAGACACAGTTGGACTGCTCTGGTTCCTCAACGGGCCCATTTGGGCAACAGAACCAGAGTGCGGCCTTGAGGCAGAACATTTATGAGAACTTTATGCAAGGCCTAGAGACTGGAAGCAGCAGTGGAACTGCTGATGGACTCCAGGTCTGGGAGGGTGAAGGAGAAAGCAGCAGTGGCTCAATGGGCTCCTTAGAGCAAATGGACTTCCTGTTTGAGAAGGAGCAAGGTGTTGTGCGGAGGGCTGGTTGGTTGGCTTTTAAGCCCCTCATTACGCTCCACAAGGACCGCAAACTGGAGCTGGTAGCAAGACGCAAGTGGAGGCAGTATTGGGTCACGCTCAAAGGTAAGATGCTAAAACATGCACAGCCAATCTCAGTTATAAGACTTCAAAATTTAGTTTCAAAATAAAGTTTCTTCTTCATTGTTAGAAGCTCTATCTCGGTTTTCCTGTCTTCTGTAGGCTGTACACTTTTGTTGGGTGAGTCCAATGGAAAGACCTCCCCTGAGCAGGAATGCACACCACGATACGCAGTGCTTGCCGAAGACAGTATTGTACAGGCAGTTCCTGAGCATCCCAAGAAAGAGCATGTCTTCTGCCTCAGCAATGCCTATGGAGATGTTTATCTCTTTCAGGCATGTGGCCTTTATCATAATATATAATACACAGTACAGAATCTCCACACTCTTAGTTACAAGTTGCCTCTAATCTCTCGCCTCTTACTTGCAGGCTGCTAATCAAACAGACCTTGAGAACTGGGTGACGGCCATCCATTCTGCCAGTGCTTCCCATTTGGCTAAGCGTCAGGGGAAGGAGGACACTCTGCGTTTGCTGAAGAGCCAGAGCAGAGCTCTCCTGCAGAAGATCGACATGGATGGTAAAATGAAGAAGATGGCAGAGCTGCAGCTATCCGTCATCAGCAACCAGAAGAACAGGAAGGCTATTGAGAACCAGGTGAGGAACAAAACGGATGTGTGTGTGGATGTTTATGCATGTGTGTGGTTTGTTTCAAAAGATTAAAGGCCAGGTAGTTCAGATGAGGGGTTTACTAAATTGGGCAATTATGTCATTGATGTTGGAGTTTGAACCGAAACCACAGCACAGTGCCTTCAGAGCATCCTATTATATAGTACATGCATTCCAACTTGACTCCCATATCCTTCAGATTCGCATAATCAACATTTTATCTAAATGTTTAGGTTTCAAAGAAAATTTGATGGGTGTGGGTGCTTACTGACAATGTTTTGTGTTGTTGTATCTACAAAATGTATGTCTATTAATGTGTTTCTCTCTCTTCTTCATCTTTGACCCACAGATCCTGCAATGGGAACAGAACCTGGAGAAGTTTAACCTAGAGCTCTTCCGCATGCGCTGCTACCTGGCTAGCCTGCAGGGCACAGAGCTGCCCAATCCGAAAAGCCTGCTAGCCACTGCGGGACGTCCATCTAAAATGTCGTTAGGTCGTCTGGGAATTTTTTCTGTCTCGTCCTTTCATGCGCTGGTGAGGATCTGTCACATGCTTTGAGTTAATTTTGTTAGATACCAAAAGAGGACCTCATTAAAACAATCTAACGTTGAGACACACCACAAAAATGTAATTAAGATGATGCCTCAAATAACTGAAATGAGCTTGTGTTTGTGCAGATATGCACTCGTGATGAGGCCACCCTAAGGAGACGATCTCGCTCTCATCCTCGAGGTATGCGGAACAAACGAGGGCTGCTTTTTTCTTCACAGAAGGGATTAGACAGTCTGACCAAACGCAACCGGGAAAAGAGACAGTCCCTGTCCCAGGTAAGAGTTACAGCATGATGCGCGATTAACTGTGAGCCAGTTGAAAATCAATTCAAATCAATTCAGTTGAAATGCTAAACAAATCACAATTCATTTAGGAGTAGGAATTTATTTGAATGCATGTCTGAGTGGAACTTACTGTCTTTTAGAAAAGTTTAGATGGTATTTTTTCTTTACATGTTGCCTCTGTATAATTCATATTAAAGTTCATAAGTGTAACACTGCTTCGTTTACAGCAGAAACCAAGGAAACGCTTTAAGCGCCACCTGCTGGCAGAGAGTGAATCTGCGTTTTAATGCAGATATTTTCATGTATAGTTCTACAAAACTAAATCAAACCATTCTGTTTTGCTACAAAATATCAAAATTCTACAAACTAATTTAAATTAAAAACAGCCCATGTTGCATGTACAAAGCATCTTTGTTTGGATCATGATTAATATGCAGTGGTTGCCTTTAATTTTAAATGGAAAGAGCAAAGACAAAGCCTTATTTTGTTTAAATGAAGATATTTATTTTATTTGTTACTTATTTGATTTTGGTACAGATCTAATCTAAAGGAGAGTATCATAAGTGCTATAATATGATTCCTTGCACTTTTCAGAACATATCTCTATGTCAGTCTCTATAGCCAATATACATCTTGTGAATGCAACTTAAATACAATTATTATTTAATTAATTTATCCAGTAATCAGTAACAACAGAAAAAGAATGGAAATTATTTGGCTAGACAGTTATATATTCTGTGACCCTAACAATACACTTAGGGAAAATAAAAATAAAAGGAGCATTTTTCCTTTAATTAGTGTTAATCCTAATTGACATGAACGGGTACATATTAAAAGAGCTGTGATTTCGTATTACTCTGAGGTTCACCGGCCAGTGTTTATGACTTCAGTACTGAATAGTCATTTAAGACGCAGGTCTATTTGACTCATTTAGTCTCACAGTAGTGTGTTAATGCTGTCCACAGGTGTCAGGGTGGCAAACACCGTCACACTCGCCGGATAAAACAAACAACCACTGACTCACTCATCACAAAGCTTTCTCTGGAGGTCAAATGGCAGGAAAACACACAGCCGTCCTGTTCCTTTCTCTCGTCAAAGTGTTTGGGAAATGCTGTTTCTAGATCAGTTCTTGTAATTAAGCCCAGATCAGCATTCCTTCTCTGAAGGGCTTTTGTGTTAACACCGAGCATGAGCTCTAAATCCACATGTATGATAATGTAGACGACCTCACGTGAGTTTGGAGCCAATCGCTCAGCGGCTCCAGCCTCATAATCATGCAGACTTAAATGGAGCAAACAGCCCTTAATAGTGCACGAGTCCAAAGACGGTTAACTGCTGCAAGCTGGAAGCAGTCTGAGACGAGCGAGAGCTTCTACTGCACAGATGTAGAGTCTGATGCTGTGTGATTTCACAGGGTTACTGGGGGCAGTGTGATTGTTTCCAGAGGGCTCAGATGCCTAAGTCAGAGTCCACTCAGAGTTGCCATCCCCAGATAAACCACTCAGTTGTGGAGCTCTGTATTAGTCATATAGTCAGTAGTCAGTGTTAAGGAGTAACTAGTTACATGTAACGGAATTACATAATTTAATTACAAAATAAATAAACAGTTACTGAGAAAAAATGCGTAGCTAAATCACAGTTTAACAATTACAAAGGGGGTTACATCTGTATATTTTCACCCCCACCAGATTTAATTGATTTCTTTTAATTTCAACGACTGCTCTAAAATATGAGACCCTATGTTTTAGGAGATTAGGGCACAGAATTTGACACGTTTATATGATAACTGTTTTATTCCCTAATTGTGTTTTGGTATTTTTATTTTGTAAGTTTAACTGTTAGATGCTTGTGTTGTCATGAGATTTGATTTAAAAAACTGTATCATAGCTATGAAACTATTTATTGTTATGGCTTTAAATCTGTAAATAACCTCAGAACGATCTCAAAGTAAAACGAGGTGCTAAATCTGGTTTTGTGGAGGCCATGCTTTAAAAATAAATTATTATAATCTTAAAGTGCCCCTATTATGGGTAATGAAAGGTTCATATTTTGGTTTTAGGAGTCCCCAACAACAGGTCGACATGCATGCAATATCAAAAAACACTTTCATTGTCTTATAATAATGCATTTATTTTTATATTATTTGCTCAATGACTCCCAAACGATTCGCTCAACAATTCATTTCTCCAAACAACTCCTTTGCGTGACACTAATCTGCGGTGATTGGTCGATTGGTCTCACTTTCATTTCATCACGAGCTTGTAATACCTGATAAAGCAGCATTTGTGAGCGCAGTGCTGCTTTGTGTACAGCATTACAAAGGAAAACGCTATTTTTCCCCTCTAAAACCAGCTATGTATGACCAGGCTTATGCTATTTTTAGCCGTTTCTTTTTTTATCAGGGTTTGTTGTGTTGTTAGCTTAGCAACATGAAAACATCATATTCTTCTGTAACTGTAAGTCGAGTTTCTTGTGTGTTCCACATGATGAGTAGCACTATTAGCGATGGTAACGTTGTCGCTCATAAAGAATGTTTTAATTCTGTCAGTTGTGCGGTTGATTCACTGAAAGATATGATGCTGCTTTAGCTAGCTGCCTGTGTACAGTGAGGAGTCCGCCTAACTGCAGGAACCAACGCTTATGTCAGGTTTTGGTATGTTTGGTTTTGCTTTTTCAGTTAATTGTAGAGGACACAACATCCCCTTGTCTGTTTGTATAGACTACATCTATATTAAGAATGTGTTCACGTGTTAGCAGGAGGACGTTGAGCGCACTGGTGTCTTGGGTGAGGGGAGGCCGTGTCTGATTTGGGCTGATCCATCTGTCTGCTTTTATAGACCTATAATTTAAGCATCTTCCAGACCTCTCATTATTTCCCAGGGTTATTTCTGCTGTGATCTGCAATCAGAATAGTATCAAAGCTGGCGCCTCAGATTGATGGTTTCTAATTAAGGCACATAGATAGAAACATGTAGCTTTTTTGATTCTGGATTTTAATGTTTAATGTTTAATGTTTCTGTATTTGTTTTTGTGATGCAGATATTTGAAGGATGTTCTTCTGGATCATTTGGTCATCCATCTACACAAAGCAGCTCAGAGGTAATAACACCACTCTAAAATGACTACATATCATAAAGTAACAAGTAGTGCTGTCAAGCGATTAATCACGATTAATCGCATCCAAAATAAAAGTTTTTGCTCACCTGATGTATGTGTGTGTAGTGTACTGTCTATTTTTAATATGTATTATTAAATAAAAAAACACATGCATGTATATATTTAAGAAAAATATGTGATGTTTATATATTTTTTAATATATACTGTATGCGTGTGCTTTTATATATACGCAATAAATATACACAGTACACACACTTATATTATGTAAACAAAAACTTTTATTTTGGATGCGATTAATCATTTGACAGCACTAAAATGACATCCTCTTCAGTGTTAGCTCTTGTGAAAAAGAAGTAATAAAAATAAGTATATTATTGAAAACTGTACTTGCAGATAATATGAAATAATCCTTTCAGGTATACTTCTTATTTAATGTTTTAAGACTATTTCTTAATACACTTAAGGACACTTTTTAGTAAAGTGGACATTATAATAATGTGAAATTAAAATCATCATGTAATAATATTTTGATTTATATTTTTAAATGAATATTTTTTATTACATTTGTTTATTTTTATTAGTATTTTTGTCCATTTAAAATCCCACTTTTAAACCAGAAACAAACTGCGATGATTATGTTTCAGTTTAATTAGCTGCTTTTTAAATAACTGCTGTTTTAAAAAGAGTAGCTTGACTGTTATAAAGTTATCAGTCGATTGTCCTTAGCAAGCTACAGTTTAAAAGCAGCTTCCTAAAGTCTGTTAAGGCGTATTATATTGTTCAGCAGCTCTTACGATGTCAAATCCTTATATTGAGGATGGAGCTGAAGGACAAAAGAATTGCTCTGAACGAACCTCCCCCATTCTGGCCATTCTCCACCCTCTGATCTGTTTGCGCTGCATAATATCAACAGATCAGCAGGTTATTGTGACAGCTGTGTGAGTCGAGTCAGTGAAAAGGGACGTGTGACCCGGCTTTCTCTCTCTCACAGAATAAGGAGTGCGCTAAAGATGCATAGTGTTGCTGGCAGCTGGCTCTGACCCAGCATGCTGGCTCCGAACGAGAGCAGAGGAAGACGGAGGGGATTTTCCCTCATGTTTGTTTGCTAAAAAGGCAGCTGAAAAATTAAAAGCTATGCATCAAGTAGGCTACTTTAAATATGCTTTAGTGTGTTAGTCAACACGTCAAAATAATTGTACTTTGTGACAAAAAAATCTGTAAAACGTGATTTAAAATATACCGTAAAACGTTCAGTTTGACATTATTACAAAGTGCATTTTAAAAGTGTGCTTAAGTGTGTTACTCATGAAAGTAATCATCTAATCTCGAGCACACTTAATTCATGAATAGCTACTATATGTTTAAGTACAGTTTTCAAAAATATACTTTTAAGATTTGAAGGACACTACAGCTGTACATTCAGAACAATTAAGCACATCTTTTTTATTTATTTTTCACATAAAAGACAATCGTGATATCATATTGTTATTGGAAAAATGCTTTTGTGATACTGTCAGATTTGTAGCATTGCTTCTTTCAGGTATTTCCCAAATCTATATCCTACTTTTTTTGTGTGCGTATCAATTGCATTGCATGCAGATGTAGAAACTGAATAGAGTTGCAAATAAGATTGAAACATTGTTTATTTTTGAAGAATTAATTTTGCAACACACGGCAGTTTCAACATTTAATATAGCTGCTGGTTATATATCTATGCTAGTAGCAAATAAAATATATATACGGTATATATTTGTACTATTTACAGTGTTAAATAATTATGATAAGTTACATAAAGCAACTAATATTAAATAAAGTAAATTCTCAATATCATAACTCGTACTGAGAAAGATACTGAATTGTAGCCTACTTGAACTATATGGGCTAAACTAATGTTTGTTCTTTTTCTTAATTTCTGTTCTCGGGTGTTGCTAGCAGAAGCTGGACAGCTTTCCCAAATTGCATGTAACAGCGCCACCTGAAGGTCACCGGTGGGAATGCAGTCAGGAAAGCCGGGTGTGTGTGCTGATGCCGGACGCTCAGGTGGTCAGTGTGCCGGTCAAACAGGACTCTGTGGTTGCTGATGTTCTCTCAGTGGCCTGCAAGGTAATCCAGTCAACCGTTCACAGACCTACTGACCTCAACTGGCAATGACCAGAAACATAGCAGCTACTAAAGTTCATGTATTCGCATTTTCTGTCCTCTCTGACTGGTTCAGATAGAGTGCACAATAGTTTGAGGTTGTCACAGGATGCATCTGCTTTATGATCATTCAGTAACTCATTACACATTCTGTACCCCGTTTAGATTTTTATATGAATGTGGATTTTACTGTTTTGTGTAGATAAAGCAGCTTGACCCGGCTCTGCACTGCCTGCACATGAGGAGACATTTGGGACAAGATGTGGAGGGAAGCACTCCAGCGCCCACAGACCTCCTAAAGACCCTGGTGAGACAAAAACACACTTAACATTGCTTATCTGAAACTAGTTGGATTGGAAGCATGTCAAAACCAGTTTTTTTCTGTGATACACATTCATTTCACAAAACCTTGCTTTATGATAAAGCAATAATGATGCTCTGCTCTTGTTTAACAGGTCTATGATGAACTGGAAGTTCGGCCTGTGAATGTGTTGACCGTAAACATGTCCCGACCGGACACGACCGTAGACTTTGGTGAGTTGCAGGATCAGCAAGAAAAGAAATAGTTCATTGACAAGTGAATATTTCTTCACATTAGATAATCTCCCCACTCTTGTATTGTTTAGAAACTGAACCTGATTAAACTGTACTTTCATGTAATATTGATGAAAAAAGGGCACTTTAATGTACTTAAAGGGATAGTTTAGTCACTTTAAACCAGTTGAGTTGTAAGTGCTAAGATGACTCGTTCAGTTTCATTGTATGGGAAAGTGCAGCTTTGGCATCATGCTGAGCTTTCGCAATTTTGACCCAATTTTCCTGCCAATATGTTGAATGAATTCTGGCAATGATTGATTGAACTGTAGGGCTCTGTGCAGGTTTTGCGGTCACAGGTCATGTGGATGGTGCCAGGAGAAGTCATGTGTATGTGAGCGAGGTGAATCCTGAAGGCCTGGCATCTGTTCAAGGTAGTAACATTTCTAGATTTCTTATGCTTCGATTTTGAAATGCTGTTCTGATTGGTTGAATGTGTTGTGTTTTATTTGTATGTGTATTGTTTCTGTAGGTCTGAAAGCTGGAGATGAGATCTTGACTCTCAATGGCGTGAGCGTGGCTTCTCTCGACCTCGGCTTCATGCAGAGCTTCTTCAGCCAACAACAACTCCATCTCGTCCTCAGACGCGAGGATAACTTCACAGAAGACCAGAGCTCTGTCTGGCCAGACTGTGACCCCTGTGACCCTGAGCGACCCCAGCCTCCTCGGGCCAACACCATTCACCTGGAGCAGTGGAGCACAGGTAGAAAAGCATTAGAGGTGTTTAACACTTCCATTTAGAAGTTTGGGGTCAGACAAGATTTCTTAACTTTGTTTTATTATTATTATTATTATTATTATTGTTTGCTTCAGATTTTTTTAATTTAAAAAAATAAAAGATTAATGTTAAAAATTTGCAGTCGTTATTTTTTAAGATTGTTTTTTTATGTTTTTGAAAGAAGTGTCATCAGGGCTGCATTTATTTGATTAAAAATACAGTGAAAACAGTATTACTGTGAAATATTATTACAGTTTAAAATAGCTGTTTTTTTATTTTGATTTAATGTAAAAAGTATGAATTTTCCACAGTGTATTCATTTTCACACAATCCTTCAAAAATCATTCTTATAATCCGATTTGGTTCTCGAGAAATATTTCTTATTATCATCAATGTTGAAAAAAGTTGTGGCACTTCATATTTTTGTGGAAACCGTGATACATTTTTGATTCTTCGACCAATTGAAACTTCAAGCATTTATTTAAAATAGAAATGTTTGCAACAATGTTAAAGTTTTTACTGTAACCTTTGAGCAATTTAATGCATTAAAGTATGAATTTCTTAAAAACAAACAAATATACAAACCAATAAATAAACCCCAAACTTTTGAATAGTATTATATTTTACCTTTATGTCTTTGCACATAAAATTGGATGTTACCTCTTTTCTGCATTAACCCTTCATAACCTGTAGAGGGCAACAAACTTTGTGTTTGACTCTTATTGGTGGTCTGGGCATATGTATGTGCATATTATTTCTACGGGTGTCATGTAGCTATTAAAAAATAAATAAATAAATCAGAGTGAAACGGTTTTTAATTTTTAAATGTAAAACGT
The DNA here is from genome assembly GCF_003368295.1 of Carassius auratus. NCBI lineage: Eukaryota > Metazoa > Chordata > Actinopteri > Cypriniformes > Cyprinidae > Carassius > Carassius auratus. Next base: position 23,289,810 of record NC_039262.1, read on the forward strand.
TTGAGCACATATTCACCTACGGTAAGCATGCATTTTCCTACAGTCATCAGTAATTATTATCCAACATGAATCAACTTTAATTTTATTTTGTAAATAGCATTTAAAATGTATTTGGTTACCCATCAGTTTTTTAGAAACTGCCAGCTCTTTAGACATACTGCAAACAATGAAAGGACTCCTGCTGTTTTTATGATGAGAACCTAACGATGGACTGCTTGTTTCTCAGCATGACGCTGTCACAATGCCCAGACATAAACTATTATACCACAGGCCCCTTCGCAGACGAATAGACTGTTATTCCCTACAGGACGCTGTTTCCTGCAGAGGGTTTTGTAACATTATTCTAACTGTAAACCCAGTACATATTATGTTTTCCCATTTGCTGCAATGCCAAGCTCTGTAGAATCAGAGACATACAGCCTGCACGCAGAGTTAGTGAGATCAGATCAATGGAGGTTAATAAAGATCAAATGGGTCAGCTTATGGAGAGAGAGCTAATGAGCCTCGAGTGTGTTTATTTCACTCGCGGTCACGTCTTACTTTAGTAACCAGCACACTCTTTCAGTAACATCTTGTGCTTCTCTTTCTCTCTCCTCAGCTCCAGCTCAGGAGTTTCCCGAGGTCTCTGTAGCGTCTGCTTCGGAGGAGCTGACCGATAAGGCCGAGCGGGGCGGAAGGGTAAGCAGAGGGGATGAGGAATGAGATTTGGGATGCGTGAGCTGTTTGTGTTGAGAGATTACGCTGGCTGGTGTGATGGTGTGAGGTCGTGCTCAACAGCACAGTCTCAGATGCTAACTAGAAGATCTGACTTTAACTGCTTTGGCAGGTTTAAAATGTAAAATGTAAACTTTATATTCATCAACAAATACTGAAAAAAAATTGTATTACCATTTCCACAAAAAATATAAGGATAACTGTTACTTGATCACTAAATCAGCTTATTCAATTTCTGAAGGATGCTGACAATTCTGCATTTTCTTCAGGAATTACTTACATTTTTTAATATTTAAAAAATAATAAAAGCATTGTTTTTAACTGTAAAAAATGTTTTAACAATATTACCGTTATTGCTATATTTCAGATCAAATAAATGCTTTAATAAGCTTTGGTGAGCGTAAGAGTTTTTTTAATGAAACATAAATATCTAACCGACCCAAAGCTTTTTAACTTCAGTGTTTTATGACCATGCATAGTTCATTTGAGTCATACACATGACATTTGATTTAACATCATAGTTACAAATATCTTTTAAACACTATGGAAACATGTCTTGCATTAAACATTTTCAGTCTAGTTTGGTTACAATTATATTTCATCCGATTGAAGAAATCTCCGTTGCAGGACATTTCCGGGCTGAAAACAAGTATATCAAATATTTTGAAAAGCTTATAAAGCCTCAATATATATTTTTAACTGTATCAAACAGCTCTTGTGGTGAAATGTTGATTGAGGTCTCTCTCTTTGACGTTTCCTATTTGTTAGTTAAAAAAAAAAAGTGTTCTGAAGGATGGCATCTCAGTGAACAGACAGTGATTGGCTTTCACTGCTGCTTTATGGGACGTCAGAAACAGCAGAGCAACTTACTCCAGACTTACAGAGGGAGAGAGAGAGAGAGAGAGAGAGAGAGAGAGAGAGAGAGAGAGAGAGAGAGAGAGAGATTAGCATGTGCCCGCAGTAGACAGAGTGCTTCAGTGTCTGTAGTCTAGGTGCATGTACAGAGGAGAGGTCAGAGGTCATGTGTCTGCAGTGCAGGAGAAGCTGAAGAGGAAGTCTGTGTGCTCCTCCGTCAGACCCTCAGAGAGATGATGGTGGGTCTGCAGGATGACGTGAGTGCGTCAGGCTTTGTTTTTTGTGGTTATGTAGTGACTGTTTAGTGCATTTATGGGAACACTTTATAACACTGTACATAATTATAACATTTATTAATAAGTAAAAGATCTTTAAAGCATGAGTCAAAGTAAGCCATTTGTAGATTGCATGTATTTGGGGCGGGACTATCTGCTTAAATGACCAATGGCAGATCTTTCAAAATCTGATTCATATATTTTCATCTTATATCATATTTTATCAGATGTGTATAATCAGAAATGCAATTTCATCAGATATAATAATAATCCGATTGAAATGTTATGCATTATATAATGTTAATTTTATAAAACTTAAATAATACTTTTTAATAGTAATATTTAATAACAATTTAGGTTGTACATCGAGGGGAAAAATGTTTTATTGTGCTTGTTAACTATTTTTGACAAATATGATGAGATAAAGTGGATGAAGTAAAAATGTATATAATTAATTATTATATAAACTACTTTTTATATTATTTATGCTCTCTGGCAGAAATGGAGTTAATTGTACATTTTCAGTTTTACTGACCAATGGCAGAAATTTGGATATAAATTGATTTTCCTATCTATTTTCACATTCACATCTTATATCTTCTTGTTAATAACTTGTTTAATTGGACTTTACATAATAACACTGAGCTAAATATTTAATATTTAGTTGATTATTCCTGGAATATGGCCTATATACATTGATTAAACTACTTTAAGTTTCACTGCGCTTGTTAACTATTAAAATATGTAGCCTATTATTAATTATATATAAACAAACAATATTTTTTGTAAATATAATTATTATGTGAGCTACTTTTAATAATATTTATCCTTAGAGTTAACTAAAGTTGTCTAAATAAAAACATTTAACTTCATATTTAAAACTTTTCTTTTTTTTCTGATATACAATCTGAGGTGCAAGACATTTTGTGCACGATTATAAGGAATTAAACATTCAATACATACATTATTTTGTACACAATAGTGTCATCTTTAAAAATTATATTTTACGCAAGAAATAAAGTAGTTCCACTTACCTCATTTGAATCGATTACGTCCTTCACATGACCTTCCAGAACGCAGAGTAATTATTACAAGCTATGATTTAGTTTTAGCTCCATGGTTTTATAACTACTGGATGCACGCAGTGTCTCTGGGCCGCTTCATCTCATGCTGTTGTGTTCTAGTAGTCTATGATTACTCTGGACATACAAATGATGTACTTGATTGTGCATTGTGTGTCAAAATAGAAGATTTGTTCAGAAACGCACACTTATCTATGACCTTCAAACACTCAATTGCATTTCATTATGATTGTACACACTATGATTGTACTGAGGTTTGAAAAGAATGATCTTTTCCATCCTCTGTGTTGAGAGCAGCTCTGCAGAGCCGCCCAGAGGGATTTATCAGTTTGTCAGCACTTTATTATCCTCTGACAGCACAGATTACGATGACAAATGGCTTGAGTTTTCACCGCTGATGCTGTTTTTTATGCAGCCCGGTGGAAGCGCACCACATGCGCTCTGGAGATAAAGCCTTTAGGAGAGCGTTTGCATTTCTGAGTCAACATTTCTTGCCCTCAGGCGCCGCCGGAGCCTCTTTCTAATGGTTCGGTTGTTTTGTCCAGCAGCGCTGGATTGCACTGGTCATTGATACAGCATTCAGTGAGAGCAGCACTCAATGTGTTGAAATCCCTATGATTCCAACATGTACTTGTCTGTCTGCTGTTTATAGTATTCTTAAAGTCAAACAATCTGCTACTTTATCAGTCAACACCACTGCACAGCATTTTCTCCTTAACATGTGATGCATCAAAGATAAGTCTCAAAAACTTGTTTGAAAGTTTCCTGTTTCCTGTCACAATCATGTAACCTCCAGTGGAGGCGGGACTAGCATTCTTAGTATATACATGGATCCATGCATCCACATATACTATATAGATATATATATTTAAAAAAAATAATATATATATATATATATATATATATATATATATATATATATATATATATATAATGAGTTAAGAGTGTAGAGTTACATTCAAGCCATTTGAAAACATGAAGAACTGTTTTTATGGGGGAAAAAGTGTCATTTTGAATATCAGAGATGAGTTTTAAGGGATGAAATTAGTTAATGCTAAGGTACTTTAACATTAAGAGGAATTCTTTCAGTTTTTTAATACAATGAAACTGCATAGAGACTAAGCTCCTAAAATGTCATTAAAACACTATGATAAATACTCTAGTGCTAGTGCATCATGTCATACTACAGGTTAGACTGAAAGTGTAATTATTTGCTGTCACTTTAATATATTCAAACTTGATTTATTGCTTGTGATTTTATGTCATTTATGTTAAATCTTGCCATTTTTAGAATGAGATTTTTGAATGATTTTTAAGCGAAAAACTTCTTGTTATGGAGTTTCTGTCAATGTTAGAGCGGTGTGAAGATTCCTCAAAACATTTATCAAAACTAAAGAGAATAATGATTTGAATAATTCAGGAGAGTTCGGAGCATTTTTTTTTTTCAGATGAAGCTGTCTGAAATTGTATTTTTTAGTTACAAAATAACTGTTTTTGTCTCTTTACTTTAACATCAATAGAGTGCTGAGTCATAAAAACCTGGAAATGAGTACGAACTTTTGTTTAGATGTAAAGTCGGTGGGTTTTGTGAACCTGTAGATTTTAAATGAAGACAGAAAAAGTTGTGGGAAGCTAAATGACAGTGACATTACAGTCGTGCAACTGTTGTAGTTCCTTCATAGCGCTGATAAAAGATTATCTTGATAAACGGTTGTTTAATAATCATAAACTTTTGTTGATCACTGAGCTAATTTTCTGCAGTAATCCTAAAAGCGTTGGAGCAATCCTATTGCCTTTCGGTCGAGGAAACCTGTTGCACTACACAGAAATGTGTCAACCCTGAAAAACGGAGAACTACAAGACATTGATCTCCTGCTTTTATTGACCTCGCAGAACCCAGAGACGGTGTGTAATCTCTACCAGACGTTCCCAGAATCCTCTGAGACCCACAGGAACCCTTACTCCACTGAGAATGCTCTTTCCAGGTCCTCTCCCCGTCACATGTCCGTCACAGAGCGCCTGCGCATGGTCATTCAAGAGCTGGTGGAAACAGAGAAATCTTATGTCAAGGTACAAAACCACAACATGTGTGCATGGAGACATTGTGACTTGCATAATTCCTTCTTCTTTATTATTTACATTGTCATATCACTTGTGTCCCTTGTGTTTAGGACCTAGGATCTCTGTTTGAGATCTATCTGAAGCCATTACAAAGAGAAACCTTCCTGGGTCATGACGAGGTACGTTTCGCAGTGTCTGAGTCAGACCTGAGCTCATTTTTGCGTATCATGTCCATTATGGTGGTTTTCCTCTTCCTGTAGATGGAGTCTCTGTTCGGCAGCCTGCCAGAGATGCTGGACTTTCAGAGGGTTTTCCTACAAACCCTAGAGGAGAGGACAACTTCCTCACCGGAGTACCATGCCCTAGAGACGCCAGAGAGACTCAAGGTACAGTTATGGGGGTGGTGAAATTATAGAGGTGTAGGATTAAATCTCTGATGCATTTAATATTCAATGCCTAGTCTGGATCAACGGTAATAAAAGACAGAATTAGATATTCCAGAAGTGCTTTGTCAACCTTTTTGCATGATTTTTATAGTATAAAAAAACTACTTAAAAATGAGACAAATGTTTTCACTCTAGGTTTTTTGGATATAACATCACAAAATCTGTCTACTGTAGAGACGACATGCTTGAATTAGACTGCTAATTTGATTCACATTTGATAAATGATGTGTTTTTTCGGTTTGAGGCACATTGTGAGTCTTTCTCTTTCAATCTCACATCCAGAAGCTGCTCTTCTCCCTGGGCGGATCGTTCTTGTACTATGCAGATCACTTCAAGCTTTACAGCGGCTTCTGTGCCAATCACATTAAAGTGCAGAAAGTGCTGGAAAGAGGTAAAACATAAACAAAAGCCTCATCAGACCATGCCTCATGGCATACATTAACTTTCATTTCGAGCTGAAAGAAGATGAGCCTGTGGTTTATATCATTCTTTGGTTTGTCTGATGGCAGTAAAAACTGACCGGGCGTTCAAAGAGTTCCTGGAGGCGAGGAACCCCACCAAACAGCACTCGTCCACCCTGGAGTCGTACCTCATTAAACCCGTGCAGAGGGTTCTGAAGTATCCTCTGCTGCTGAGGGAGCTGGTGTCTCTCACCGACCCCGAGAGCGACGAGCACAGACACCTCACAGGTGACGGACCACCTAAAACCAAAATACTGTCACCATTTACTCTTTTGACTTTCTTTTCAATTCAGTCAACTTAGTGGTTCAGTTGACACTGTGGGTCTTTTTTTCTGGTGCAGAGGCATTAAAGGCTATGGAGAAGGTGGCCAGTCACATAAACGAGATGCAGAAGATCTACGAGGACTACGGCACAGTGTTCGACCAATTAGTAGCAGAGCAGAGCGGCCCTGAGAAGGAGGTGCATACTATTCTAGAATGACTTTTAAAGGCATACAAGGATGGTATTATATGCAGTGTATTTTCCCTTTATGATCTCAGTATCAAGCCTGTGTGTTGTGTGTCTCAGGTCACTGAGATCTCCATGGGAGAGTTCATCATTCACAGTTCAGCACTCTGGCAAAACCCTCTGCCCTCTTTGGGCCGCATGAGAAAAGAGCCTGAACTCACCCTCTTCCGTAAGTCTGATCTGATTTACTGTAACAGTTTATGCTGTGCAGTATATGTTTAATATAAAAGAGTCAGTGCTGTAAGTAAGTGTTTTTTTTTTTATTCCTTCAGTCTTCAAGAGAGCACTTATTTTGGTGTATCGGGAAAGCAAGTTAAAGAAAAGAATGGTGAGTTGTGGAAAGAAGCACATGGTGTAATTTTATTAGGTCTGCCAGTTGATAAAATAATATTTATTAACGTTCAATGCCAAATTATTAGTTGAATTATTAATGTATTATGTATTAAAGAAGTGCCTTAATTTAAGACCATTTCATGAACAGACATTACATTATTAGATGAGTATATTCATTGACAAAATAGACAAAAATTATTTAGAAATCAAAATATACACTAGTGCCCACAATTTTGGGGTTTGTAAGATGTCTGTTTATGCTCACCAAGGCTTAATTTATTTAAAAAAAAAACAGCATTATTGTAAAATATTATTACAATTTAAAATAACGGTTTTCTATATTAATATATTTTAAAACGTAATATATTCCTGTGGCAGAAAGCTGTATTTTCACTCCAGTGTTCAGTGTCACATAATCTTTCAGAAAGCCTTCTAATGTTTGTGAAAATCATTATCACATATTATATGTTATATATAAACAAATATATTATTTGTTTTCTTTTGATATACTTCATGTATACATTATAGAATTTCCATAGGGGTTTGAAGTCATGATTAAAGTGTTTTTAAGTAACTAAAAGTTATGTTTTGGTTGTTTCATACTGACAGCTAACAGACATTTGTATGTTTTTCCAACTAGACGTCTTCACGGCCCGGGGATCTGGATCCTTTTAAATTCCGCTGGCTCATTCCTGTTTCATCCCTTCAGGTCCGACCTGGAAATGCAGCAGGTTTGTGTAACATGACCTTCCTGTGTACACTAAGAGATGAACATGAGTTTGACCTGGAGTCAACAAGAGCTCGGTTTCTGTCCGAGTGTAGATCAAGAGGAATATGGTATTCAAAGTGTTCCTGTAGCTCAATTGGTAGAGCATTGAACTATCAAGCGCAAGGTTGGGGGTTCGATTCCCCGGGAACACATGATAGGTAAAAATTGAGAGCCTGAATGCACTGTATGTCGCTTTGGATAAAAGTGTCTGCTAAATGCATACATTTAATTTAATTCCAATTTAAATGGAGGATTTTAAGAACCGCTTGAGTGTCACATCAAAGCTCATAATTAAACAAAACAAACAAACAAAATATATATATATATATATATATATATATATATATATCATAGAAAAGCCCTTTTAAAAGACCAGTTGACAAAATTAAAATCAGCCTTGACTAAACTCTCTACTCTTGCCTCTTTCAGGGTCAGAAAACCCTTGTTTTTGGGAAGTGGTTCACACCAAGTCTGAAGTGGAGGGACGACCAGAAATGTCCTTTCAGCTCTGCAGCAGGTAATATTGAAAGTACCAGCCATTCAACATTACAGAGCTATCCATTTTAACATTTATTAGACTTTAAAAAAGAACAACTTCTAAATTGAGTGAACAAAACAATCTTCACATATACCCATTATAATAAATGTCATATTTAACTGTGCTCTTCAGCAAGTAGGAATTATACAGAAAATGAATAAAGCTATCAAACACTAAATTCTATATGAACTATAGATGAATCCTTAAAAGCTCCTCTTTCCTGATTTCTTTTGTTCTTTGATAAACAGACATCACAGCAGCTGGGTTAAAAGGCTATTTGGCTGCTATCACTTTAAGAGCTGCCGCTGCTGAATGTGATGCCAGTCTGACACGCATGCTCGTAGTTTCATTTGTGCTTTAATATGAAATGGTACAGGCTATAGCGTGCACAGCTGTATTTGTGCATGCTGTTGGCGCTACGAGCAGGGATTGTAACCTGTCGATTTGATTCACGTTTTTCTTTTTCACACAATTAGATTTGACAAATTATAAATTAAATGTGTCCTTTTATTATTGCATGGACAAAATGCGGCACATTTCTTTGTGAAATTGAAATATAACACTATAATAATACACTAATACAGCACTTGCATATTATTGCTCTTTTGATGGTTTTGATTGCTTCTATCGTCCTCATTTGTAAATTGATTCGGAGAAAAGCATCTGCTAAATGATCAAATTTAAATAAGAAAACTAAATTAAAACTTTAAAGCAAGCCTCAAATCAAAATAAATAACACAAATAAAATAAATCTCTTCATTTAAACAAAATAAGGCTTTTTCTGTGAGGCAAATACTTCAACCAAAGATGCTGCATACATTCAACATGAAAAGATTTTAATCTAAATTAGATTGTATAATTTCCAATTTTGAAGCAAAAACAGAATTGTTTGACTTCAGTTTAGTGGAACTAAACATAAAGAATATCTGCATGAAACTGAAACAGCAGATGAGCTGAATGAGATGCAGATTCAGTCTCTGCCAGCAGGTGGCGCTTCAAGCGTTACCTTGGTTTCCACTGTAAACAAAGCAGCTCTGCCCTTATGACCTTTAACATGCATTATACAGAGGCAAGATGAAAAAAAAAAAAAAGTAAACTTTTTTTAAAGACAGTAAGTTCCCCTGAGACATACACTCATATAAACTCATACCCCTAACTGAATTTGAATTTGTTTGGCGTCTCAACCGATTTGAACCATAACACACCTTAATCGATTTTCAACCGGCTCACGGTTAATCGTTACATTCCTAGCTACGAGCACAGTGTAGCGGCTAACAGGACATGAAAATTAATTTTTACTGACATATGTCCTGACAACATCTCATCTGTCCTTAGTACACTTATACTGAAGGTCCACGTCACCAGTACCCTTTCCATGCTCATTATATTTTTAACGCCGTTAAACTGGAAAAATCAACGTTAACATGCTAATTTTGATAGCACTAATTGAAAGTCAAAAAAGTGCGGATATTAAAAGTGTTTCTTTCAAAGTGAGCCTTTTATTTAATATCTGCAAGTATCATTATTTGCATTATTTTAAGCTTTTAAATGCAATTTAATTTCTGTGCAGAAACCTGGAGAACAAAGCTAATGCGGTGAGGACAATCCGCACTCTTCTGAGAGAGAACGCCAAGCAGACGGCTGCTGTCGACCGACGATTTAAAGACCTAAATTCTAACTTCACCTTCCCCAGAAGAAGCCACCCAGGAGCGCTTAGGACAAACTCCTGGCAGCGGCTGCCACCACAGTCTGACGGGCCTACAGCTTCAGACTCCGATGAGGGCAGACTGTTTGATGGATACGCTCACTCCGAACCTCCCCTCAGGCCCTCCAGAGGCCAGAGATCCACATTGTGCTCCCTGACTAGCGTCTTGGAAACTCAACTCCAGAGACTGAACTTCGTAGAGGAGCCACAAGGAATGAGCAAGAGCAGTACCAGCAGCCTTCAGGGCAGTCAGGTGACTCTTCTGGACGACACTCCAGGTCTGGACCTCAACACCCTGCTGGCCAGGGACTACAGCGTGCAGAGTTTTGGATCGGTAGTTAATGAGGATTGTTTTTACGATACGGTCACAGGCATCCAAAAAGCTGCCATTCCCACCTTGTAGAGGAAGCTGGTGCTATAAAGATTAAATGCACTAAAACATGAGTATTGTGCCTTGATATGAAGAGCTTTTACACAGCCAGTTTTATATCAGCTCTGTCACTAAATCTAGCGAGCTGCCTACCTGGATGCCATGTTAAAGCATAAAAGCCATTATAATTATGTTGCCTTCTAAGGCATCTTTGCTCAAGTTCTAAAGTAGTATCACATGTATTCATATCAGAAATTATCCAAGAAAGTATATAAATATACTTATCCAATACTGGGAAGTTTAAAGTAATTAAGATTTGTAATGTAAGAAAAAAAATTCTTATTTGATCAAAAAATAAAAACATTTAATTAAACAAAACAAAACAAAATCGTAATTATTCCAAACTTTTGACCAATAGTTTATAATAAAGCTTAAAATTTAACCAGCGTCCTTATTGTGTTAGAAAACTTGAATACATGAGAAAATATAATAAAATATTTGTTCACATTTTTATAAAAAAGAAGATTTATAGACCTGGAAAATTCATGGAAATTAAAATAATAAATATGAAATGAAAAACTTAATGAATCGTGAATTGTGAAAAACTGGAAAAGTCACATAACTTCTGTAATTCTGAATCTTTTTAATTACTGTAGTTAATTTAACCTCTGGACACTGACAGTTCCTGTAAACTTTTTTGTGCAACTGACAAAAGTGTCCCTTATCAGAGTTTCATCTGTGTAGTCAGCTCACTAGGGTTTGGGACAGAGCCGCTATGTGGATGAACAAATGGAAGAGCAGTTCACTTATCCAGAGCATCCCATATGAGCCGACACATGTATTATTAACACACGAGCAAAGACTGTTTCACTGTCCGTGAACACTGTAGCTTTACATTTGTATTTGCTTGTTTGACAAAGGCTTTTATCAGCTCAAGACTGAAATAGCTTGATTTCAATCAGCAGGCCAAGTTTTGAATCTGAATTTGAATATTAAATATTTTGTCTAAATAATGCTTGTATATGTTTCTCACAGAATTGTGTGCACATTTGTAATGTGTGTGTGTGTGTGTGTGTGTTTTCTTTCTTTTTATAATTATTATTCAAAGGCATGTTTTTACATTCCTTAAGTTAAAAGCTTAAGATTTCTTTGTAGTTAAAATCTTGAAAATACTGTTATTACTGAATATGAATGTTAATATGCTCTGTTTTCAGTTATGGTTACTGTAATTTATTTGTAAAAATATACTGTATGACTTAACTAAACATACTTTGTGAAAATGATTTTGTTTTAATATTTAATAAAAACTGTGTTCTATAATATGTATTGATATCATTGAAATCTTGCAAATATCGATCTTCAACATCATAAACCATACTGAACCAGGCGGGCAGAAACAAGATTTCAGTGAAAACATTTTCTGTTCATAAAAACACATTTGCAGCCAATCACAACATACGTTTAATATGTAGTTATGTAGAGCTGAATTAATTTTTTTATGATCACCCTGTATACCGCAATGTCTTTGGAAAGGTTTAGAGATGATTCTTTCAGTCACTTTTTCTTTCTGAATTGCACTCGCTACACCAACCGTATTTTTAAAATACTAGGCAGGGATACAGAAATGAAATAAAATAATTATGCTCACTTGAGTCGTAATTACTAGCCTTTTTCTCTAGCTTTCTTTGTTGAGGATTTTTGTGGGCGATGTTCATTGTGTGCGTGGGCTTTCATAGCACACTTCTTTGTCTCTTAGATTGAAAAGAGGTTTTTTGGGGGGAGTGAGGGGGTGTTCTGTACTACAAAAAAAAAAAAGAACTTGATTTACATTTCTAGAAGCTGTGCCAGTGCTTGTCAGACAGCTGAGGAACATGGTAAAGTTTTAGGTAGGCTTAGGTTTAAATCTTTGGTTCTGCGTACATGAAATGCAGTTGTTTTGATGCAAAACCTTTATTTCTGTTCACTGTGTATGAGTTGACTTGACTGAACGTTGGTTATTTCAAGAAATTTACACATAAGTACATTTTATGTAAGCTGTCTTCCAAAACTGATTCATATTGTTGTGATTTGTGTTTGTTTACACTGTTTGCTCTTAAGTGTTTCCTAAAATAAGCCAACCTTTACCCAGAAAGCAGTGCACTGTTATGTACAGTAGATTCCCACTCTCTATCATGCTGTGGTAACGGAGTGTAAATGTGAAATCAATGGCTATAGACAGTTAAATATCTGGAAGAAAGAAAAGTTCGGGCATGAGTCAATTTGCAAAGACGTAGAAAAAGTGGTGCCAGTTGATTAGATTGATGGAAGATTTTGAAACTTTAGAAAAATCACTTGTACCATCTTTTTATATCGTCATCGCCCAGCCTTTAAAAATGGTAAAGCAGTAGTGCATTATTGAAACAAGCATACAAAAGGCTTTCTGTAAAGCTTCTTTAAAATGATGTGCCTTGCAAAAAGTGCTATACAAATAAATGTGACTTTTAGTCATTACTACTAATACGGTTCGTATAAGTAGACCATTTGTAGATTTCTAAATAAACCTGGCATTATACACTATTAATATTTCTGGCTTTGTAATGAACTACTAAATCTCCTCTTTTGTAAGTTTAAATGTAAAAACATAAAAGTGCATTTTTTAAAAAACGATTGTACTGTGGGAGTTTGGGGCTGGGATTTGTTTGCCAACGAATAGCAAGGGGAAATTTGGACATTTCCAGGAAAACTTAATTTTTGAGTTAAAAAATACAATTTGAGTTGAATTTTATTTGATTTAAAAGAAGTTTACATGGAACTCTCTCAAGCGGTTAGTTTAATCAAATGCAGAAAATTTCAGGAACAAAGAACAAACCTTTCTTTCCATGATGCATTTGAAATGCATTTTAAAATCCAGCCTACTGAAATGTCAAAATGAGCCTTTTAAGAATCATGAATTGAATATATGTTGGGAGAGCAAAATGAAAACTAATGTTGGGGAAAGGGCAAAGCAGCCCAAGCTCCAGTTGCCACAGTAACACCTGTGTGGAGGACCATAAAGACGGCCCACCTCTCCAGCACATAGACTGTGAATGACACTCCATCCTTATCAACAGAAGCAGCCAGAGGAAGGCAGCAAACACTACTCTGGGGACGGATCTTTACAAGCGTGGGAAGTGGAGAGAGCTGTATCTCACAGTACACAGATCCCGAAGCTGGGCTTCCCTGCCCTCTGTCTGCTCCCAAATCAACTGACAGAGTGTTGAAGTAATCAGACCCGGCACTGCTCAAAACCAGAGCCCACCATTGGGTTTCCAGAATCAGCTGTCTTGGATCTCTTTCATAGTTTTTGGACCTTCTGGACTCGAGGAGCATAGACATGACACTGGTTTCATCCAGAACTGGAGGAGATATCTGAGGAAATATCTATGAGCGTCTGCGTGGAGCTCCTGGAATGTGCTGTGCTCAGCCTGATGTCCACTCCGTGTCACCCTTAGTGCGCCCCTCTCGCCCACTACAGTGTGTGCTCTTGCTGACTACACTTGTGTAAGTGCCTTGGCATATTCTGGCTTTAGTGGTCTCAGACAAACAGGTTAGTGCGATACTGAATTTTTTCCTTGTTTCTTTATTATTCAGCAATTTATTGGACACATCGTACAGTATATTAGTTGAAGCAATGCTGAATAACATTGCATTTAAGCTTTCAGACCTTCTTCTTGTGGATTAAACACAAAAAACAAAACTTAAATTGAAGGAAGGGCCTGGCTATAAGGGAATAATAAGGTGGAATCAAAAGCAAACTACTCGTCTCAACAGGGATCAGTGCAATCAAGTTTTTTCAACAAATGTAACTTTTACAGTATATGCAGATATTACTACTTTCTTCAGTGTCACAGGATCCTTCAGGAATCATTTTAATATGATGATGTGGCGCTTAATTATTATTAGTGCTCTATTATTAAAAAACGTTGAAACCAATTTTTGCTGCTTAATAAGCTAAAACTTTTATTTCATGATCTTATGTTAAATAGAAAAATGTATATATTTTTTATGTCTTTACTGTCACTTTTATTAATTGAAAAAAGAGAAAATAAAAATATATGTATTATACCCCAGACTGAACGTAGTCTAACATGGTTTCTATAAAAATATTAAGCAGCAAAAACTTCTTTCAACATTGATAATAAGAAGAAATGTTTTCGAGCAGCAAATCATCATATTGGAATGATTTCTGAAGGATCATGTGACACTGAAAACTGGAATAATGATTGAAAGGAGTAAATGAAATTTTGTTACACACACACACACACAGACATATATATGTTTATCAAATATGCAGCCTTGGCTATGCAGAAGACTTTGTAATTCAAACAAGTTTTAAAGTGACCTCGGAGTGAAAACTGATTTATTAAACACCAACTACTGATGATGAACAATGGACCTGCTTTGCCTACCTTTAGTAATGGTGTCACCTTTAGAGTTGGAGCAGTAAGCGATCACCTAGGATTGTGAAAAAAAGAACATCTAAGCAAACACATAGTGATGAGTTGAAAACTGCAAAACATTAACAACCACACAACGTTGCACTAAAATCAAGCAATCCAAAACTATTCCAAACACCTTATCAACAGCATAGCCATATACAAAAATCCACTTAAACCACATCACATTTTCATAATTTTGGCTCTGTATAAAAATCAAGATTAAATTGAAGTGCAGACTGGTTTTTAGGGGTTGAACAAAAATATAACATTCTTAGGAATTACAACTATTTTTATATAGACCGCCCATTATCAGGGGCTCAAATGTAATTGGACAAAAAAATATAATCCTAAATAAAATGTTAATTTTTAATATGTTGTTGAGAATCCTTTGCAGACAATGAAAGTTACTGAAATCTATAACTCATGGACATCACCAGAGACTGGTTTCCTCTGTGATGCTTCGCCAGGCCTTCTGCAGATGACTTCAGTCGTTGTTTTTTTGGGGGTCTTTCTGTCTTTAGTTTTGTCTTCAGCAAGTGAAATGCATTCTCAATCGGGTTGAGATCAGGACACTGACTTGGCCATTGTAGAATAACCTTTTTACCTTCCAAATCTCCTGGGTTTTTTTGCAGTATGTTTTGGGTCATCATCCTTTTGTATAGACAGCCGCCCAATCAACTTTGCTCCATGTGTCCAAATATATATGGACCTAACTAACCACACTGCAACTTGTTAAAACCACCTAGGACACCTTACAATCACACCAATGTGTGGCAAAAAAAAAAAAAAAAAATCACTCAAAGTACCTTTTTGCGGTTTTCCACTGCAGGTTACAGTTCGGTACGGTTCACACAGTACCTGGTTCTTTATTTAGTACCACTTCGGTTGAAGTTCCAAGTGAACTGTACTGTTACTAAAACATGATGTGTAAACTCTGCTGATCAGGGATTGGCCGGAAAGAATGGTCACTACCTGCGTCACTGAACTTGCGATACAATCACAACAGAACCGCTAGATTTAAATCAGCACGGTCTGCGAAGGATCGAATGCAACAGTTTTTAACGCATCTTTTTTATCAACCCAAACATGGCTGTTTTGTTGTCTGTTGCTATCAGAGGAGCGGATCCAGCGAGAGCTTGAAGGGGCGACCTGAAAATTAAAAGGTTTTTGCGTGAGTTGCGGCAGTAGAGGTGGCGCAACAATAAAAACCGAGCCAAATCATTCCACGCAGTGGAAAAGCGCCATTTGCTACAACATACCTGTGTACTCAAACCCACACGGCAGCAATGGCACAGTGGCGTGTTAAAAAGAACACCTTGTGTCTGCACAATGTTGTGTTAAAAACCACTCAGACCACTTTAGAAACCACATAGCAACACCTCAAAAAAAATCCAACACCTTTAGCTACCGCTTAATGTGCTAAAAACCCACTCAGATAAGCTCCATGCATTGTGATGCCAATTCACCTTTGCATGGGCAAGCAACACTCATCTTTTCTTTAGAAAGTATAGAAATAAAGTTGGACTGATTCTTTTTTATCCATTACAGTGATTTTAAGTATGTCAGATGTCAAGTCAAATTATTTGTGAACAAGCAGCTTTACAGAAAATCACGATGTTAATGCCAATACTATAAAAAGCAGTATAGTATATATTTTGCAATGATGCAAACATTTAAAGAGCTGAGATTTTCTCTTTAATAAATACAGCTTAACCAGAGTGTGCTGTATGGATCTGGGTAAGATGTCTTAATCATCTTAAAGAATTTTGTAGGTCTATAAAACATTTTAGACATTTAAAGATCAGTCCGAACAAGGCTGCTTCTCATCTGATGGTAGGTGACAGTGACGGCAGCACTGACAGTGGTAAATGTGAATGAGCCTGTGACTGAAGGAGCAGTGATGGTGCAGGGCTGTGCAGATGTGCTTCCACCACCCGCTCGAACAAACAGCCCTCATTGTTTAACGACAGATATACAGTCTCTGCCTGTGCTACTGCTCTGTGGGCCGCTATTGTGAGATGCTCTTTCATTACTGACCCTGTTCACCTTGAATTCAAGATGTTTAAACAGCTCTTAAAAACTCATTTAGGTTTATTAGTTGTATCAGATGTGACAAGTAGTAATTAGACAAGAAAATGAAACAGATTTGTATTAAATGTAAAGATTTATATAGGGATTCTGACAAATGTAAAGGCCCTTGCACGCTGAGTCAGATTTTATTTATTTTTTCCTATTTTTCATGCGAGGTCGTATTTATTTTTAACATGAAAAAATGTTTGACTCAGTGTGCAATGGCCTTTTCATTTACTGTATACTTACTCTAACAAAGGAAAGCATAAAACACGCACAATACAAACAAACAAACAAACACATTCTGGATAATCAAAGCCTTTCGACCCCATCAAACTTGGCGCAATGTGGCGTAAGTGTTTTTGCTAGTTCGCTAGTTCACACAGTTCTCATTTTCCCATCCTGCGCCACGTTGTTTAAATAACAAATGCATTTGAACCCATTTGTGCGCCCATGGATGTGCTGGTCTAAAAAATAGGTGTGTTTAGGTGCATTGTTGTGCGTTGCTATTTTGAGGAACTGAAAATAGACTGTGCCATAGACTAACACAAACCTGGTCCTATGTCTGGCCCGATATTTTTTATTTGTTACTTAAAGAGCACGTTAGTAATATGTGCCTATATGTGCACAACCCACATACACTTTGCTTATTAAACATACAGGGACACACAGCAGCCCATAAACATTTTACTAATTTTTTAATTACTTTGCACAATGTAAATAGCGAACAGGCCATGGCGCGAGCCCAACTGACTTTTAAAGGGGATAGGAGATGAGACAATTGGTTTACTGCATGTTACGCCCAAAAAACACCCATTACTCATTAAGAGAATAGGGACAATCCATTTAGACCATGCACCCGGGTGCTGACCATTTTCCCATCATGAAACTAGGAAAATTGAATTCGGACACACCTTGATCTTCAGACCATGCCATTAAATCATTATTATGCTGATGTGTTTTTTAACTGCATTTATAAAGAATAATGAAAAATCAATAGGTAGCCTATATAGAGACCAAAATGAAAACATTTGCCACAGCGCTATAGACTGAAAGGCTAAATTGAGAAAATGTATCAGCCATAAAAATATTAAACTAAACATGTTTTTTTTTTGCATTATTTTATTAATAAAATAAAATATTTACAAACCAACTTAAATATTTTCCCCCTGTGTTAGATAAATAATTGAAAAATAATTTAATGTATTATTTATTTTTATTTATTTATTTATTTATAATTAATTTTTTTATATTGACATATACATAAAAGTTGACATTTGTTTTAGTCTGCTTATGCAAGGAATATTTCATGACATGTCACCACCTAGATAAAAACATGCTAGAAGACAAATCTGTCACTGAGGTGTACAAGTCATGACAGATATTTTTGTTCACAACACTACAGATAAGAAACGTTCATCTTCTTTTTCAACAGCTGTTTTTTTTTAGCTTTAAAATTTCCAGTTTAAACTTTAATAAGCGTGTTGAAAATACAGATAATATAATGAACATAAAAATAAAAGAAGCAGTTATAAGCAGTAACAAGTAAGTTGTGGTGAGTGAAAAACATCCCCATGAGAAAAGTACATTTTCATTTTCTCATTCCCACGCCCTGCAAACAGCCAGAGGCTAAACATGCTGCTAGTACACATGCTCAGTCCTGTGACTCAAAAAGAGCACTGTGCATGTGCTTCCAGACTCAAAACATTTCTAAACTAACCATCAATACAAAAGCATGAGTATGAGAAAGACTTCAATGATTTCTGCAGTGTCACATTTACTACAAGGTGTCTGTTTGTTGAATACCAAAAATCTAAATGTCCCACTGTTTCTTTTTAAACATTTTTTTTTTTTGCCAGCAAAACTATATTAAAATTTAAATTCAGTGCATAACATTATAAACTACTTATGCTGTGCTCTGTGTACAGTATACACTGTGTTCAGAAGGAATGAGACTAATAAATAGTACAGTGACACACTGATTGTATTGTTTTGGAGGGTACACATATAGAGTGCATAAAGTAATAATTTAGATTACTTTTTAATTTACATATTATGAGATACTGTAGTGTAGACATGATTCATCTACATGATTTGTCTCTGTCCACATGCAGTGACGTCCTAAAAAAAATATTAAAAAGGTAGGCTACAAAAAATTCATGGGCATTTCATGTAATTCCTTAATAATCCTCGTTCATGATATGATGCATTATGCAATGCTGCAATTTACTTACAAACTGAATACAATTCCCCTGCATTATATCATTGTTAGCATAAAATTGACACATTATCAATTGCAAATGATATCTCCTTTTTTACAGACAATAGATCTAATTTGTTATCAGATCTTTAAAAGCCAGTAGTGCAGTCTACCAATAGCACCAGAGAACCCAGTAGTAAGAGCACATACTACTAAATAACAACGCAGTGACCTCCAGCGATAAAACTGCTGCTGGTGTGAACGCCGCTTTGCACAAAACTTAAACAACATAAACATTTATTATAGGTTATTTTTGAAAAACTGTCTTAGTCCATTTAGCAGCTTTCTCTTACTGCGGCAGAAAGAGTGACAGAAGACGTGTTTCTTTGTAGCAGTCTTATATGCAATTTCCTCCTTTGCTACTTATCAAAAATGAATCACACCAGTGCAGCCATAGATAATTGCCTGCCACATGTAATAAGAATTGATTTCCAGCTGCACATGTGGGGTTTTTTTTATGGCGAAAAAAAGTATTTATTATTTTCATCACCTCTCCTTGCATTTTTCCTTGCATGACATTCCCTCTACTCTGTGTTCTGACTGAATGACCTTCAAGTGAGGAGTCCAGCGGTACAGTGATTACTGATCACATGGTGAAACATCCAGTCACTCACAACGGGAAGGTGTGGGGGTTCTTTTATAGGACATTGAAAAGCTTTTAGGCTTGTGCTGGGTTACCAAGGAGATGTTATTTGAAAAAGAAAAAGGCAGTTTTATAGTAGTTTTTGCTTGTTTTTTACAGCAATTCTCTTTTCTTTCCCTTTTCTTCAGCAGCTTGAGGAAATCTCTTCAGAACAGCAGCATAGGGCACCAGTGAAAGGGTAAGTAAAGGTTTTTGTTTGTCCTGCAATGAATGAAACAGAATGCACTTGTCTTGATCAATTAACAAGATTCATCACCGTTTGAAGGACAACAAAAGACAGGAGTAATTTCCATTCCCCTTCTAATTTCCAAGCTGCCAAATGGTTTGCACTGATAAGAAGAAAAAATCAATTAACTCAGACAAAACAGTCCAGATAATTGGCTAAATTTCTACCTTGCAGCGGTTGTGTGCCATTTTTATGCATTCTTGTAACAGCATCGCCATGCCAAAGGGTGTTTCTGCAGCGGTGGACTCAAAAAAACAAAAAAACAATTAGCGTTTCAACAACACTTCAAAGTCACTTCCCCCCAAAACGCTGACTGGTTCAGGGTGTGCTAAAACATAAATGTCCCAAATAAGGATAGGGTGGGAAAAAATTACAGCTTTCCCTTCCAGTCACCAGACCCCGTGCCTCATCTGTCAGACCGTCACGCTTGTTCGCTCAGTTCAATTCTCATTCCGTTTTTTATCGCAGCAGCCTTGCGGAGCCAATGCGGAGAAATTATCTGCTGTCAGGTCCTGCGCCGGGCTGATAGGGAAAACGCAGCACATCGAGGGCCACTGCAAGGTGAGAGGGACGGCCGCAGGGGGAAGGGACCGAAGATGCCATCCTCCACCATGCAAATGTTTGCCTTCATTCTGGCTGTACTGGGAGTCGTGAGTGCCACGGTGGCCACACTGCTTCCCAACTGGAAGGTGAGCGCAGATGTGGGCTCCAACATCATGACTGCCATCTCGCAGATGCAGGGGCTGTGGATGGACTGCACCTGGTACAGCACCGGAGTCTTCAGCTGCTCGCTTAAGTCCTCGGTGCTGGCGTTGCCGGCTTATCTCCAGACTGCACGCACCACTATGGTGCTTTCCTGCATGATGGCGACAATGGGACTCTGTCTGGCCGCCCTAGGGCTGAAATGTACTCGCTGGGGTGGCAGCTATCGCTCTAAGGGACATACAGCGATTTCCGCAGGGGCTTGCTTCGTCATAGCAGGGGTCCTGTGTCTGGTGCCCGCATCCTGGTTCACCAATGAGGTCATCACTACGTTTATGGACACCAAAGTGCCCAAAAGCAGCAAGTACGAACCAGGTACGGCGGTGTATGTGGCATTTGTGTCGGCAGGATTCCTTTTAGCCGCAGGCGTAATATTTTGCTTATCATGTCCTGGAAGAAGAGGCGGTCCATTGGATTTGGGCTCGTCCCACCCCGACAAGCCAAAACAGCAGAAGCTGCGCCAGGAGCAGCCGACCCGCAACCAACAGAAACAGCAGCACCGCGAACAGCACAGTCAGACCGAACCACTGGAACAAGAGCAGTCACATCGAGAGAAACTACACCAGGAAAAGCTACAAGCGGACGATCGTCAGCAAGAGAAGTCGGTGCTGGACAGGTTAAACCTGGAGAAGGACAAGCAGTACCACTCTCCATCCAGAACCCGAAATCAAGACGCCAAGGCTGTCTATTGTCTGCACGACTACGTGTAAACAGCAATCGAGTATTTAGAGTGTACTTGCTTAACAAACTGCCTTTCTTTGTGAGCGGCAAAAAGAGGAGGGGAAAAGCAGTGGAGCAGCGAGAGGAATAATGACTTTGATGCCGTTATCAACCCTTCTCATCTGTGCTTTCACTCACAGCAAGGTATTTCCAAAGCCCCGGATCAGACAAAGTAAGGATTGCGAATCCCCGGGTTCATGGTTTTTATTGCAACTGCAAGTAAAAAAGGGAGCCGAATGGTGACGTCATCATAAAAATGCAACATAAGAAAGGGGAATTTCTTAAGATATTAATGTAAGGAAAGTTCTGAAGGTGCATTGGCTTGATAAAACAAACAAAAGCATTTTATAGTTGTCCCATCATTAAACTAAAACGCAAATTCTCAAGAGCAATTTTATCAGCCTTTTGATAACTGGAAAACCATGTGAGATTGGCAAGTTTTAATTCAGAAGCTTGTAGATGATAGGCAGTACGTGCATGCTGTTTTTAGATAATGCTGTTAATAATGCAGCAGAAAAAGCTTTTTTTGTGCCAGTTGTGAACGGGATAATCAAGCTTGCACCTGAGGACGCGTCACCCCATCAGCTGTCCATTAAATGGTGCGTGTCCTTCAGAAAAGGGATTTTGACATGTCCAGTCCATATTTTTCAAAGAATGGTGATGGGGGGAGGCACAGCGCCAGAGATCGTCTGAGGTAATGATGCTCTTTGCTTTTCCATTAGGTTCGCTACGGATGGGCGCACAGTGCTCATTTATTGCGAGCAGGCACAGATACACACACACACATAAGCTTTCCTTCCCTCCCTCGTACTCCTGCTAGAAGGGTGAAGGGGGCTTGCACCCAATCATCATGATGCTGTGCATCAGGGAGTCGTGCCTGCAGGAAGTGCAGTCGGTCCGGTTCTAGGGCAAACAGGACGCAGTAACACGCTGTTCACACTTTTGTCGAAAAGTAGAAACAAGGTGACAGAAATTTCAGCGATGGCTTCAGACTCCCCCGCTGGGCAACAATTACACCTTTGGTCTGCATCTCAATTCACTCAAACCATCTGCAGTGTTTTCTGATTGCTAAGCTTTTTTCACTTACAGTCAAGCCGAGGAATGTATTTTTTCAGAGAGTCAGTAAATGCTGACAGCAATGTTTGATATAATGTACCTCATCTGACTCGGTCTAATGCTAAGCGTCATTGTGTGTGCTGTTTCTGTTGTAACGATGGTCAAGGGCTCTTATTGTCTCCTGAGGAATGCCACAACAAGACTTTCTGTGCCTTTCATTTCTGTCTCACAAATAAGCACACATACTGCTCTTTGTGTTTGATACGCATGTACAGAATGCTTTAGAAACTGAAACAATGGTTGAAAGTGACAATGAAAGAGAGCAACAAGACCATTTTTTAAACAAAGTGCAAATGGTCCATGTCTTGTACATGTGCTGTAAGCTTGATATAGTTATTGGGGTCCAAAAATCCAAGACCAATGGTGAAAATTACGTTGTTTCGCATTATTTTCTAAATTAATATATTTTCCATTATAAATTAAATCAAATTATATCAACAAATTATACCATCATAACAACTTAAGTGTAAATTTGAATGTCTGATCACGTATCACTTATTTAGAAATAGTGCAGAATAAATATTCCTTCCCTGGGTTTTTGTTCTGATGTTTAATATTTTTATTTTCAATGAAAAAAAAAAAATCTCAAAATTCCATTATGGTCTCAGACTTTTGAACTGTACTGTAAACAGTTGGCTATGTTCACAATGAAGTTGAATGTGGCCCAAATCTAATTATGATCATGTGACATATGGGTTTTTCTTATTAATATAGTCATTGTATAACTATGACATCGATTCAGACATCTTCAACTCCTCTCTTGCATATTTTTGTATGTAAATGGTATTTTTATCCTCCCCCCATATATATATATATATATATATATATATATATATATATATATATATTTGCTATTTTGCTGTTAATAGAAATCAAAACTCTTCTAATGTCCTATAAAATTAGCAAAATATGATTTTTAATCTATATTATAAAATGTGTTGATGTTATGATGAACATGCCAGGTTTTCCAGTGTTTTCCATAGGAGTCACCTATTCAGTCCAGGTCACATGCAAAAAGTCATGTGGACATCTGCACAAAAATGAAAAATTGGGTTTGGTTTGTTGTGTGAATGTAGCTCCAGGAGTGTGTCTATATCAGCACATGTACATTATTTTTGAGAGATAAAGATGGAGAAATACTAATGACGGAGAAGACTCTTCATCATGACACAGCGATTGTTGACTACATTGAATGTTGCTTTGTGTTAAATTTGTCATTTTGAATTTTCTATTTTGGCTTGACAGAAGGGCTTCATTTAGTGAATTTATAAACTGATGCATGGCCAGTAATGATGTGAAACTATCAAATCCAATTAAAGCACATGCCTGTACACTGCAGCAGAACATGTATGTTTGTTTGACTCTGGGATGCACAAGTGTAACACTCTGTTCTCTAATTTCTGCCCATTCTGAGCTAATGCTCACATCAATGACTTTTTGTACAACTGGCTCCTCTATTACCCATCATTCCCTCT
Source organism: Carassius auratus (assembly GCF_003368295.1). NCBI lineage: Eukaryota > Metazoa > Chordata > Actinopteri > Cypriniformes > Cyprinidae > Carassius > Carassius auratus. Next base: position 23,313,656 of record NC_039262.1, read on the forward strand.
CTTTGTTGTAAGTTCGTGATCTGACCTCAAACGCCTCTTCATAATGGGGGTGTGTGGTACGAGGTGTCTTGGTTGGCTGTGTCGGCCAGGAGTCAGGCCTGTTCAAATCTGCATACACCTCCGTGAGTGAATCGAAGCATCAAATAAGCTCCATTTACACAGCTGACTGCCCATCACACAGCGCAGCCACTTTTACACTCAGCATTCATCATTAAGCCAGGCACACTTCACACACCACACACTAAGGTTAAATCAGCGGTCATATTCATCTGCTACTTTACATGTGCTTTGTTTACACAGATGGAGACATTGTTTATTCTCGATCACGACACTGAAAATGATTCTACAATTCAAATGCTCAGAGTAAGAGACTCATCTCAAGAACAGAAGCTGTGCCGCATTGTGTTCATGAGCTCGTGGGATCAGCAACAGTGACATATTCATGTTCCTAATCTATGTCTTTATTCTTCTTACATGGCAATTTCCATGAATGAGATCCATCCAATTTCAATGTTTCATACTTAAAAAGATCACAAGAAATCATCATTTACTGTTACTCTTCAAAGTCACATACTGTATCTCATTTTTGATCACATTTTTTATAAGTTACTGCAACTATATATATATATATATATATATATATATATATATATATATATATATATATATATATATATATATTTGTTTAGTTTTTTTTAGGCTTTATTTTTTGCTTAATTTAAAAATCAATATTCACCTGATTTAAGCAACCCATGCTTACTTACTATTTCATACACACGCACACACACACACACACACACACACACAAGCACACAAACACACACACTATATAAACTGTTCTTAGTGTGTATTGAATATGATACAGCACATATTTTTTTTATTTAAATCATCATTTTACTGCATTGTACCATTATGCTCACAGCAATAAAAGTGATCATCAAATTATTTAATAATTAAATGAATGAAAATGTAAAAATGATTTTACTTAGATTTTTAAGTGATATTTATAGTGCCATTTGTTCACACATGCATCCTGCTCTGTTATTATTCAAATCTTGTTGTTTTCATTGTTTTATATAAACCTGCATGCATACCATCAAAGCCAAAGGTTCCTTTATGAAAAAAATTATAAATGCAAAGAAAAAAAAAGGTTAAGATCAGTAAATTATCACAAATCACCACATTACATCAAAGATGTGAAGAAAAAAAACAAAAAACATTTGTTTTTATGTCTAAATGTTTGATTGAAACATCAATAGCTCAATCAGTAGTTTAACTGCTGAACTGATTGAATTATCGATTTATTTATTGGCCATTTATATTATTTTTTAGGCCAACCAGTTTGAACCTAAACAAAGCAAACACAAGTTATCAAGCAGTGGAGCTCTGCCGCTGCCGAGCCTCCTGAAGCGCTGTTATTTCAGACGGGCTGCATATGAGCGGTGCTCCAGCGAGGCTGAACACAAAGGCTTCTCCATCTGTCTCCCATAATCAGCTAAATGATCGAGCACATTTAAAAGGGGTCACTTTGCAGGTGTGCCATGTTGAAGTGGTGTATTTTTAGAGCTCAACTTGACATGATGACAAATGGAGTTTGACTTCCCTGCAGGCAATAACAGAATCAATTCCTGCGTGTATTCTGCCACCATGTGACAGTTTTCCCTCCGTTTTTCATCTATTGCTTTAATGTTATGGGCAGCAACTAACACCAAAAACTAAAACAGAGGAGAATGAGTCTAGAACAGAAATGATGCTTAGAACTAGTATTTGAAACCAACATTAATAAAAAGTGACACCTCTTATATAAAATATAACTGACACGTGTTTTTGCTGGAAACCAGGTTGTTCCAGCCAGTAACTTGTTTTTTTTTCCCTCAAAAATTAAGCCATGCGGGTACAAGTGCTTACAGTCAGTACACTGAAGCTGTAAATAGTTCATTAAATCAGTAAGGAAGAGAAGACGGACCATGAAGCATCGATACTTTCAAGAGGATTAATTACTCATTTTATTCTCAAAAGCTGAAAACAAAATCTGGATGGTATTGTGTAAAATATACATTGTTCATGCTGTATCTATTGTATAATAATTCCTGTAAAAGTAACGGTGTGGAATAGGATGCATTATTATGATTTAACAATTAAAATGGTCACTAATAATGTTAGGGGATCCTGCAGTCTCAAGACTTGCAAGCCTAGTGAAAAATAAATACAGATGTATTTGAAATACATTTATTTCATGCTAAGTATACTACAAATACATTTACATATTTATATAAGCAATAAAAATACCCTGCAATTAGTAAATTGGAACAACTAAAATTAATGCACTTTAATTGTAGTGTTGAAGTCAACCTAAAGATATACTGAAGTATAAAAAGTGCATCACATGCAAAGAATGCAATGACTGTGGCAACTTTAACTTTTGAAAGGATACTATGGCAAAGTTATCGTTTTCTTTTCAAAACGAATTTATTTTTTCATGAATATATGATTGACCTAAAAATGAAATGCTATGTCATACACTTGAAAAATTATGAGCTTTATCATGCTCATACACACTAGGGGGGTGACAATACACTTAGCAAAATGCAGATACTTGGTTCACTAGAAAAAGACAATGTTTTAATACTTCAAGAAACTTTCAAATGACAAAATATTTGTCTTTTAATCACAAAAAGTAAAACATTGCAGTTGTATTTTGAAATGTTTTAACTAATCTAGTGCTTAACTAATGCTTATTTTGCCAATCAAGTAATTTGATTATTTTGACAAGTGAGTAATCTGATATTTTTTAGTAATACAAATAAAGTGGAAAAACAGGCTTTAATATAACTATATTTATAAAGTAACAACGAGGCAATAATAATTGGCCTCGAATAAAACAACAAAGTTTCAAAACTAAGTAGGCTACATGGTTTTATTGAACAACACTGTGATATAACAAATAACTGCAGAGGGCACCACAGCCTGGTGATGTTTCATGTGATTCATAGACCTTTAAATTCATTTAATTTTAATATTTGGCTACATGCTAAGTCAGAAGCTTTTGCTTTGAAATCACGATGTACAATAAATTGCATATTTAGAAATATGTTGATGTATTCTCCTGTGTTTGCATTGGTTTAAATGATTTACATTACAAATCAAGTGAGTTTCCCAGATGAAGACTTCAGAGGAAGAGTTTAGCCCTTTTCACACATACAGTCTTTACTAGTAAATTATCCTGAAGAGATCATGTGTGAACAGGACTTTAAAAAAATATGGCAATCATATTGTTTTTATGGAGATGAAGTGATTACTCTGAGCAGAGCAAAGCTCCACTGCTTTTTAAATAGCTTTTTTTTTTTTTTTACGTAAATATGATGCTAGATGGAAATCTCCGATCATCTTACCCTACTTAAAAGGGTTTTCCATGACAAAGTTGTCCTTGCAAGTACAAGAGAAGATGTACCTTCAGTCTGGTGTAACTTGTTTCTTGATCAATCTTGCTTCAAGACTGTGCTGTGTGCAGATGAATCCACTAGAGGACATAACTGACTGTGATCTTCAGTTCACTGTGAACATGACAAACTACATCAAGACCAATAACCAAAAATATCAGCATGTTTACTTTCTACTGCTAATGAAGCTTTCTGATTAAAAAAAATAACAACAACAGATACTTAGTTTCAGATGAGTTTACATTAAGACCAATAAATACATTTTAATTTTTAATAAATGTTTGTTTTAATCAGAATATTAACCAACATCACTGTTCATTACCATTTAAATGGATTATATGAAAAACCTAACTCTAACTGAACCTGCTTCCACTGACGTATTGTGATATTAAGTATTTAATAAAACGATTGTGTTCATGGTTTGTGTGTTTTTTCTTCTTTTTTATAATTTAGGACAACATGCAGAATTTTCACTTATTCTCTCTTCAAACCTGTTGTTGTCACAGTCTGTTGTTTTGAACTGTGACTTTTCCTATAGAGTGAAATAACCTAAGCTATCTTGATGCCTAAGATGTTGTCACTGTTTTAAAATCACTGTATACTGTATATATTGTAAAACAGTAAACTAGCTCAACAAATCTACTGAGAGGTCATTTATTTTTTCTTGGAGATTTCAGAGAACACTATAAACCCCAGAGAAAATATCATAAGACAGAGAGGAGAAAACTAAAAACACACGAGGATATCAGGCTATTTCTTTGCATGATTACATACCTTGCCCATACATCATCTGTCAGTACAGTCAGAACTGCTTAATTGTCTGTTCATTATTTCTGTTTTGGATAATTTTCCATTTTTCTATTCATATATATATGACCCTGGACAACAAAACCAGTCACAGGTAGCACTGGTATATTAAACAGTAGCTAACAAAACATATATGGGTCAAAATTATAGATTTTTCTTTTATGCCAAAAATCATTAGTATATTAAGTAAAGATCCATGTTGCATGAAGATATTTTGTAAATTACCTACCGTACATATATCAAAACTTATTTTTTATTATTAATATGCATTGCTAAGAACTTCAACTTTAAATAAGATTTAAAGAATCTTAATTAATAACCCTTATGATTGGTTTTGTGGTCCAGGGTCACAGATGTTCAAAGCTTGTATGTCTACTGTTTTAGGAGCGTTCAATCAGTCGAATAGATCAAAAACGCAGATTAATTCAGTGTAAAAATAGAACACGTTTCGAAATTATATTATTGTATGTAATACGGCCTAACTATCTGTAACACTTCCAACGTGAGCAACCATGTCAAGCTAATAAAAAATGAACATAACAAAAGGATGTTTTCGCTAACTTGTTATGTTAATAGCTGTTTGCTAGCTACAATATATGAGGTGCTGTTGGTTAGATTACACAATATTATTATACCTTCTCATCCTGTTTTAATCTTTTTACTCTCCTCGTTCACCATTAATGCCAAAATCGTCTGCTGGGTAGCGATTGTCTTAGTTTTTAACGTTGAGTGTGCTCTCTCCCCGTCAAACAGCAGTCATACACTAAAACAGCTCTCAACACTGAGTGAGTCAAAGTGCGATGAATTTGGCCGTTATCATTTTGTGCAGTGGTAGGATTTTGGTATTTGTGCCTGATTTAATATGAACAACTCACATTCACAATAAATGTATATAACAACAAAAATAATAGTAATAATAATAATTATAATAATACGTCACATAAAACATACAGAATTGTACATAAATATGAATGTTTGTGCTTGCTATTGTTTTTATATTGTTAAAGATAAACGTTATAATCTTCATTCTTGCAAATACAACGGTGCTATTTTTTTTTTTTTTTTTTTCAAATAGTCAGTAATTAAATATATCATGCCAGAAGAATGACGTCAAGCTGCCATCAACCTGTGAAGTCACCTGAAGTGAAGCGGTCATACTGATAAAGGGCATCTTTGCTTGACAGCCGAAACCTTGACTTAAAATCACCTCATTTGCAGAGTTGCAAAGTATACTGTAAGTTATTGTATTCATTTTTGCAATAAATGAATCTTTTAAAATAAACATGTATTACTATAATGGCCAAAACCTTGACTTAAAATCACCTCATTTGCAGAGTTGCAAAGTATATAGTAAGTTATTGTATTCATTTTTGCAATAAATGAAGCTATCTTTTTAAATAAACATTTATTTCTATAATGGTTTGTAATAATTTTAATATTTATAGCAAATGTGTCTTTTCAAGAGAATTTTCAGCCAATGAGACCAGTGGGTGTGGTCAATTATTACGTCATAATGATCGCTGCATTCCATAGAACGTTCGGTGAGTAGTCTATAAATATGAGTGCAGATGGATCTTGCATTTGTAGCGAGTTTTGGCGAATGATCGTGAGTATACTCTTTACATCTGAATTAGATTTTTTCTATACAATTTTCATAACTTGGAGAAAAATATGCTTTTGATAAACAGGTGTGCTACACACTGGAGGTCTGATTGGAAATTTTAATGTTGGCTGATATGGAAATTAATAATGATGAAAGCTATGACCGATTTGAGTAATAATATATTTTTCTAACATATAGTTGTGTAACATTTTGCAGTAAATCAAAGGAACAAATACTATGACCATTTTAATAATTTATTCATAAATATAGAGATATGTAGTTATCTATGTGAGAAACTCAATCCACCCCTCTTTTATTATGATAAATTCTGAAAGCTGATACTGAAAGCTTTAACCCTCTACGTTTAATAGCTATCTCTTACAATGACCAGAAGAAGGTTTACATTTACAATATAAGCATCTGTGTTATGCACATTAATTGGTAAAGTAATATTAATAAAAACTCCACTTGTGGACCCCCACTGTACCTGTAAAAGAAAAAGAACTAACATCAACTTCCAGGCTCTTAAATGTGTTCTATCATATATCTCTTGCCTTTCTCTTTTCTGCAACAGAGTTTTACAGATAAAGGCAGTATTGTTCATTTCTTTGATCATCTTTCACCATTGTATCACACATCAAAATGACTATGTCAATCATCCCCATCGGTTTTCCTGAGAGTGCAGTGCAGTCCTCATCTTCTGAGCTCTCAGATGAGCTCAGCACTGCCCTCGCTGCAGGACGGTGGTGGGCAATAATGGAGGTCTCCTCTCCTATATCTGAGGAGCCTGAATATGGAGACCTCACCTCACTCAGGTTCCCACACTCAGGGTTCTCAGAATCAACACTGAATACCAAGGAACCTTGGAGGCAGAAGAAGACAAAGAGTACACCCATGCCTCCCAGGTCCCTAAAGGGAGCACCTGTGCCTGCCTTTGCTGAGAAGAGGGACCACACCTCATCACTGGTCTTCAACAATGCATCGGAGAAGGCTGATTCTCAGCACTCAGGCTTCTCAGATGCAAAGCTCAAGACCACGGAGCAACAGAGGAAGTGGAGGCAGAAGAAGCCACAGGGACCACCTGTGCTTGCTGGGTCTGAGAAGGCTGAGTATGGGAATTCAATGAAGACCACTAAGCAGGTGAGGCAAGAGTGGAGACAGAAGAAGCCTCAGGGACCACCTGTGCCTGGTGACTCCCCCCAGGGACATCCTGTGCCCACTCGGTCCCAACAACGTGGAAAAATAAGGATCCCTGAGCATCTGAGGCAGCACCTGCTACAGGCCGCCAATGACCTGGGAGCAACTGTGCCTGCTAGGTCCCCACAGGGACCACCAGTTCCTACAAAGTCTCTACAGAGAGAACCTGTGCCTTCCTCAAAGGTGCAAAACTTAAATACCCCTCAGCTACTAAGGCAGGAGCTACAGCAAAAGAAGCCTCAAGCCTCTTCTCACAAGGGAGCGCCTGTACCCAACAAGACCCCAGAGAGGCAAAGGCTAAAAATCCCTGAGCCGCTGAGGCAGGAGCTGCTGCAGTTGTCTTACCGAGCCTCATCAGTGAAGGGAGAACTTGTGCCCCAAAAGACCCAGGAAAAGCAGAGGCTCAAGATGCCTGAACCGTTAAAACAGGAGCTGCTGCAGGTGTCATCTAGAGCCTCTACTGAAAAGGGAGCACCTGTGCCTCAAAAGATCCAGGAGAGGCAGAGGCTCAAGATACCTGAGCGGCTGAGGCAGGAGCTGCTGCAGCTATCACGCCGAGCCTCATCTGTGAAGGGTGAACTTGTGCCCCAAAAAACCCAGGAGAGGCAGAGGCTCAAGACACCTGAGCTGTTAAAGCAGGAGCTACTTCAGGTGTCACCCAGAGCCTCTTCTGAGAAGGGAGCACCCGTGCCCATAAAGACTGCAGAGAGGCAAAGGCTCAAAATACCAGAGCCACTGAGGAAGGAACTGCTCCAGAAGCCTCAAGCCTCTCCTGCAGAGGGTAAACCCATGTCTTCCAAGTCCCCAAAGGAAGCACCTTTACCTGACAGGAACCCTGTTCATACAGGGACCTCACAGGGATCAGGAGTGCTCTCCAGTTCTCCACTGCCCACTGGGTGTCTGAGGGAAGCAGCAGTACCCACCAAAACCATGAAGGCAAGAAAAAGGAGGCTTGCTGAGCAACTGAGCATGCCTATCTCTTCCACTGAAGGATTACATATGCCCTCCAGGACCTCAAAAGTGGCACCTGTGTATTCTGGGACCTTACAGGGAGCCCTTGTGACCAGAAGCTCCCCAAGACTGGAAGCAAACCCAAGAATCAAAGAGCAGCAGAAGCGGAAGCGCAGGGAGCAGTGGAGACAGCAGCAGAGACAGCGGAGGCAGCAGACGGCATCAGTAAGTTCTTTCCATTTCTGATTTTTACTTATTCTCAGATTTACGTCTTCAGTCTTCACCCAAGCTACTATGTTATCTACTGTAGGTCATTTATTTAAAATCTCATGACTTATATTTCGAAATGATAGAAAGATATATCTTTGGATTTAAGAAGCACTCCTTAAACCTGTGTAGCATTACATGGTTGTGTCCCTTTCTTCAACAGGACAATATAGATGTGTGTGAGCCTCCACAAAAAATACTCTGTGTGGAAATCGACAAGGTGCCACTGAAGCCTAAACTGTGGAAGCAGAACCATCAAGCCCCACAGCTCATGTCCCAGCTCACCCTGAAGATGGTTAGTCCCTTCTATTCCACAGTTTTACACAGACTTAACTAAAGAACTAAAGCCTCTATTTTCAGAAGTCTGCGTATCATATCCTTTTCAATTCATAAATCTCTCTTATCCTGAAATGGTAGAAGCAATATATCTTTAGATTTTCTTAAAGAATCACTCATTAATCTGCTTAGTGTTACATCATCATGTATGTTCCTTCAACAGGACAATGTAGGTGTGAGCTGGTCATCTACAGAAAAAAGGGAGTGCATGGCGAGCAAAATCAGAGATCAACAACTGGGGGCCAGGCTTAAAGCATTTATGTAGTATATTCATATGTTTAACAGAATATTTAAATATTTAGTATTCATGTGTATTGTATTTGAATTGATTTAATATGATTGTATGTATAATAAAAATAAAATCTAAATGTTGCAATTATTTATTTATCAATGACAACTCACATCTATTAACACTTTAAGGCAATATAGATATTTTTGGGGTGCCTGCCCCAGGCTTATTTCCAGTGGGTAATTTATATGAAAGAAAATAATAATAATAATAAGAAGAAGAAGAAGAAGAAAAACATATTCTTCTTATGTTTCTCACTGGATTTTCTATTTGATATGGATAATTAAAATACAATACAAAAAAAGTGCCTTTGTATGATTGGCAGCTGACATACTTAGAGAGGAAGAAAATAAATAAATAAATAAATAAATAAATATATATATATATATATATATATATATATATATATATATATATACTGTATATATATATATATATATATATATATATATATATATATATATATATATATATATATATATATATATATATATATATTATATAAGGGCTGCACGATGTGTCGTTTAAGCATCGATATCGCGATGTACGAATCCACGATAGTCACACCGCAGGATGTGCGATGTAGGCTGTCGTAGTTGATCCGTTATTCATTAACTGTACGGGCAGCTGCTCCCCGGCCCTTGACGAATGGATTCGCGGATTAATTGCACAGCTAAACCATCATAGAGTGAAAGTTTATCATTGACAGGACTGAAAACCACATGCAAGTTTAACAGGGCAGAGAGAGACAGCGCGCGCGCGAGAGAGACAGAGAGAGAGAGAGGCCGGTGACACACTGGCTGCGTGGCGTGAGCGTCGCAGAAGCGTGGTGGCTGCCTCGCGTTTTCTGTGTCTTTACACACCAGAACCGTGCCTGACGAGTGCGCGCGCGAGAGAGAGACAGAGAGAGAGTACATAAGAAGTACCATCAATGTTTATAGAACTGTATATGGATTTATTTTGCATGTATTTTTTTCCCTTTTTTTTCCTCTTATGAATATATATATGTATTTTTGTTTTGTTTGTTTCTATTCTGATATGTACAATGCTTTGGCAATATGTACCTTTGTATGTCATGCCAATAAAGCAATATGAATTGAATTGAGAGAGAGAGAGACCGATTTTCAAAACAACACGAGCTCTGTCTTGCTCTCTCTCCCTCGCGCATATTAATCAATTGACACAATGGTGTCGATGTTTAAATCATTTAAAATGAGAATAAAAGTGTGCTCACCCCATTTGTTTGTAAGAAAAAATATCGCAATATATATCGCAGAAAAATAAAATATCGCAATGTCATTTTTTCCCCAATATCGTGCAGCCCTAATATATATATATATATATATATATATATATATATATATATATATATATATATATATATATATATATATACACAAAATAATGTATATAAATATATATATAATAGTTTGTGAAATACATGGTTCTGAATGAGGTTCTAAATTTGTTTATACAGTACTGAATTTTTATCATTTAAAGGGGGGGTGAAATGCTATTTCATGCATACTGAGTTTTTTACACTGTTAAAGAGTTGGATTCCCATGCTAAACATGGACAAAGTTTCAAAAATTAACTTGTACGTTTGAAGGAGTATTTCTGTTCCAAAAATACTCCTTCCGGTTTGTCACAAGTTTCGGAAAGTTTTTTTCGAGTATGGCTCTGTGTGAGGTTAGATGGAGCGTAATTTCCTTATATGGGTCCTAGGGCACTTCTGCCGGAAGAGCGCGCGCTCCCGTATAGCAGAGCACTGAGAGCAGAGGCATTCAGTGATCAGTGCGAGAGCGTCGCGAAATGTCACAAAAGAAGTGTATTTTTGGTTGCCAGGGCAAGACAACCCTGCACAGATTACCAAAAAAAAAAAAACAGCATTAAGGGACCACTGGATGGAGTTTATTTTTACAGAGCATCAACGGAGTTGTGCAAGTGTTTGTGTTTGTTCCCTGCATTTCGAAGATGCTTGTTTTACAAACATGGCCCAGTTTGACGACGCATTTGTGTATCGTTTATTTCTTAAGGATAATGCAGTCCCAACGAAAAAGGGTCACGATCGTGTGTTGGAACCGCAGGGCGGTGAGTAAAACTGCTTCAAATATCTCTGCCTCCTTGTTAGTGCGTCCCCTCCCATGCCCGAGACCCGGGTTCGAGCCCCGCTCGGAGCGAGTCGTTGCTGCTGCTGCTCTCGTTCAGTTTCAGCCTCGGGATCTGAATTCTGGATCATAAATATACGCTGAATCTGACTGTTAGCCATGGTTTGTTTTGGTTGGTTTTTTTCCTCACGGTGTCACAGCTTCCAAACGCTCTCAACGCAAAAGCCTACTGGCGCTCGTGATTCTTTAAGCTCCCGCCCACACGTCACGCCTCCGAGCCGGTCGTGTTTTTCCGGGAAAAATCGGTACAGACTATCTTTCTCTTATGAATATAATAAAACTAAAGACTTTTTGGAGTTATGAAGGATGCAGTACTACTCTATAGGTACTCAAGATTAACAGGATATTGAGTGAAAACGAGCATTTCACTCCCCCTTTAATATAACTATATTTATAAAGTAACAACGAGGCAATAATAATTGGCCTCGAATAAAACAAAAAAGTTTCAAAACTAAGTAGGCTACATGGTTTTTTGAACAACACTGTGATATAACAAATAACTGCAGAG